>NW_026539291.1:0-58000 GCF_027791375.1 Indicator indicator | reverse complement strand
GAAATCCACCAAGGGCAGGGGGAGAGTTTGGCACCTGGGAAAGAACAACCCCAGGGATCAGCACAGGTTGGGGACTGAGCTGCTGGAGAGAGGTGAAGGGGAAAAGGACCTCTGGGGTGTCCTGGTGGGTGGGAGGTTGGCCATGAGCCAGCAATGTGCTCTGGTGGCCAAGAAGGCCAAGGGCAGCCTGGGGTGGGTTAGAAGGGCTGTGGTGAGTAGGTCAAGAGAGGTTCTCCTCCCTCTCTACTCTGCCCTGCTGGAATATTGTGTCCAGTTCTGGGACCTTCAGTTCAAGAAGGACCTCAGGGACCTGCTTGAGAGAGTCCAGCACAGAGCCATGAAAATGCTGAAGGGAGTGGAAGATCTTCCTTAGGAGGAGAGCCTGAGGGAGCTGAGGGCTCTGGAGCTTGGAGAGGAGGAGCCTGAGAGGTGACCTCATTGCTAGGGATCAAGATGTGCAGGGGGAGTGCCCAGAGGCTGGAGCCAGGCTCTGCTGGGTGATGCCCAATGCCAGCACAAGGGGCAGTGGTGGAATCTGAGGCAGAGCAAGTTCCATGGAAACAGGAGGAAGAATTATTTCCCTCTGAGGGTGAGAGAGCCCTGGAAGAGGCTGCCCAGGGGGGTTGTGGAGTCTCCCTCTGTGGAGATACTCAAGACCTGCCTGGGTGAGTTTCTGTGTGACCTGCTCCAGCTGACCCTGCTCTGGCAGGGGACTAGGACTGGATGATCTCTGGAGGTCCCTTCCAGCCCCTAACATTCTGTGATTCTGTGGTGGCTTTCCCAACCCAACCCCTTCTATGCCCAGGGGGTGGGGACTGCTGTCCCCCCACCACAGCTGGCACTCTCCACAGGGCATGGAGAGGCTGCAGAAGGCTCAAGCAGAGCTGCTGGAGACAGTGAAGGAGCTGGACAAGGCCAAGAAGCAGTTCACTCACCTGCAGCACAGCAGTGAGGTGGCCAAGGACAAGGCAGCTGACGTGGAGGCTCGGTGAGCAGGGGTGGGCACCCTGCTGGGGGCTGCCCTGGCATCAGCATGGCCTCACCTCCTCTGCAAACCACCCTCCCCAGGCTGAAGAAGAGTGACAGGAGGATATTCCACACCAAGGCCAGCCTGCAGAAGCTCAGTGCCAAGGTCAGCACAGGGCTGGTGTCTGGGCTGGGCTGGGCAGGAGGAATTGGTCAGATGGTGGCAGCCAAAGGGCAATGGTTGCATGGCCAGGGGGAGATGGGTGACAAGTGGTGGCCCTCAGGGCTCTGCACTGGGACCAGTGCTGGTCAATATCTTCAGTAATGCTATGGACAGCAAGATTGAGGCACCCTGAGCCAGTCTGCAGATGGCACCAAGCTGAGGAGGGTGGTTGGCAGGACTGAGGGATGGGAGCCATCCAGAGGGACCTGGGCAGGCTGGGGAAGGGAGCTCAGGAGAACCTCCTGAGGTTCAATAAGGCAAAGTGCAAGGTCCTGCAGCTGGCTTGGGGCAGTCCTTGCTCTCAGTCCAGCCTGGGGGTGAGGAGATTGAGAGCAGCCCTGCAGGGAAGGACTTGGGGGTGCTGGGGGGCAGAAGCTGGACAGGAGCCAGCACTGGGCACTGGCAGCACAGAAGGCCAAGGGCAGCCTGGGCTGCATCCAAAGCAGTGTGGGCAGAGCTGGAGAGAGAGGATCCTGCCCTCTGCTCTGCTCTGGGGAGACCTCACCTGCAGGGCTGGGGCCTGATATGGGACCCCCAACACAGGAAGGACCTGGAGCTGATGGAGAGGGTCCAGAGGAGGCCACAAGGATGATCAGAGGGCTGGAGAACCTCCTCTGTGGGGACAGGCTGAGAGAGTTGGGGATGTTCAGCCTGGAGAAGAGTAGACTCCAGGCAGACCTCACAGCAGCCTTCCAGTACCTGAAGGGGCTCCAGGAGAGCTGGGGAGGGACTTTGGACAAGGGCTGAGAGTGCCAGGAGGAGGGACAATGGCTTTGAGCTGGGAGAGGAGAGATTGAGACTGGAGAGGAGGAAGAAATTCTTGGCAGTGAGGCTGGGGAGACACTGGCACAGGTTGCCCAGGGAGGCTGTGGCTGCCTCCTGCCTGGAGGTGTTCAAAGCCAGGCTGGATGTGGCCCTGGGCAGCCTGCTCCAGCTGGAGCTGTCCCTGCTGCCTGCAGGGGGGTTGGATGAGATGCCCTTGGAGGGTCCCTTCCAACCTGTTGCCATCTGTGGATCTGGGTGGCATGGGAGGGAGGGATGGAGGGGGTGGTGGTGGCTCCTTCCCCCAGGGCCTGTGTCCTTGTCCCCACAGTTCTCAGCACGGCTGGCAGAGCACTCGAGGCAGCTGGCAGGGGTGCAGAACGAGTATGGCTTCGCCCTGGCCTCTGCCACTGCCCACCTGCAGCATTACCAGCGGGTGGAGCTGCCAGCAGCCATGCAGGTGGGACCTGAGGACCCCCCCCCTCCTCCCCTCCCTCCCCCCAAAAGACCCTGCAGGACCACCCCTCCCCTGGGGCCTGCAGCAGGCATCTTCCCAGGGCTGCTAGGAGGGGCTGCAGTGGGGAGGCGCCCACAGGTGTGGGGGCAGGGCTGCTCCCCTGGGGGGTGGTACTGGAGCAGTGCTGGAGGGGTTTTGGGCAGTGCTGGGGGGGTGGGGGCAATGCTGGGGGGGTGCGGACAATGCTGGAGGGGTCCCGGGCACTGCTGGGGGGTTCAGGGCAATGCTGGGGACTGAGGCAGTGCTTGGAGGGATCTGGGGCAGTGCTGGGGGGGTTCAGGGCAGTGCTGGGGGGGTTCAGGGCAGTGCTGGGGGAATTCAGGGCAGTGCTGGGGGGGTTCAGGGCAGTGCTGGGGACTGAGGCAGTGCTTGGAGGGATCTGGGGCAGTGCTGGGGGGGTTCAGGGCAGAGCTGGGGGAATTCAGGGCAGTGCTGGGGGGATTCAGGGCAGTGCTGGGGGGGTTCAGGGCAGTGCTGTGGGGGTTCAGGGCAGTGCTGGGGGAATTCAGGGCAGTGCTGGGGGGGTTCAGGGCAGTGCTGGGGGAGGTTCTGGGACAGCGCTGGGGGAAGTTGTGGGGCAGTGCTGGAGGGGTTCAGGGCAGTGCTGGGGAGGTTCTGGGGCAGTGCTGGGGGAGGTTCTGGGGCAGTGCTGGGGGAGGTTCTGGGGCAGTGCTGGGGGGGTTCAGGGCAGTGCTGGGGGGATGTGGGCAGTACTGGAGGGATGGTTCTGAGCGGTGCTGGGGGGGTTCAGGGCAGGGAGTGAGCTGTGGGCAGTGCTGGGGTTGGTTCTGGGCAATGTTGGGGTGGTTCTGGGCAATGCTAGGGGAGTGTGGGCAGTGCTGGGGTCCCCCCCACCTGCTTGTCCACCCACCTGCTTGTCCCAGGCTCTGGATGGTGACCTGTACGAGCGGCTGCGGGAGCACTTGTCCATGGCCAGCAGGACAGAGGTGGACACCTGCAGGGCCACCAGGGACTGGTTCCAGGGCGTAGCAGAGGCCTCAGCGAGGGTAACAGCACCCATCCCATGGGCAGGGAGAGGGCAGGAGGGCAGAGGTGCCACCTCTAGCCCCTCACTGTTGCTCTGCTGCAGGTATCCCGGGACCAGGACCTCCTCCTCTTCCTGCAGGACCACCCCAGCTTTGCCCTGGCCCCCCACCAGCAGTTGCAGCTCACCAAGATGGAGGAGGTAGGTTGGGGAGTGGAGAGGAGCTCAGGGTGTGTCCAAGAAGGCCACCAACATCCTGGCCTGGATCAGCAATGGTGTGGGCAGCAGGAGCAGGGCAGTGACCATGCCCCTGGACTGGGCACTGGGGAGGGCACACCTTGAGTGCTGGGTTCAGTTCTGGCCTCCTCACTGCAAGAAGGACATTGAGGACCTGGAGCAGGGCCAGAGAAAGGCAACAGAGCTGGGGAAGGGTCTGGAGAGCAGGGCTGGGGAGGAGCAGCTGAGGGAGCTGGGGGTGTGCAGTGTAAGGAAGAGGAGGCTGAGGGGAGACCTCATTGCTCTCTACAGCTCCTGAGAGGAGGCTGGAGCCAGGTGGGGGTTGGGCTCTGCTCCCTAGTCTCAGGTGATAGAAGGAGAGGAAATGGCCTGGAGTTGTGCCAGGGGAGGGTTAGGTTGGAGATGAGGAACAATTTCTTTGCTGCAAGAGTGGTCAGGGATTGGCAGAGGCTGCCCAGGGACATGGTGGAGTCCCCATGCCTGGAGGTGTTCAAGGAACCTGTGGCCATGGGCACTGGGGGCCAGGGTTTGGTGGCCATGGGGGGGTTGGGTTGCTGGTTGGGTCAGATGATCCCAGAGGCCTTTTCCAACCCAGACAATTCTATGATTCTGAGAGGCTGGGGATCCAGGCAGCTGTCCCCTTCTCAACCACCTTGCCCTCCCCCAGGTGTCCCTGATGCCACCAGGAGACGATGGGTCCAGCCTGGAGAAGGAGGCTCGGCGCTGGGCCACACGGGTGGCCAGGGACCGCAAGAACAAGCAGCACAGCGAGGAGGTGGCTGCTGACCCCCCCATGGGGCACAGGGGGGCTGAAGGAGGGGCTCTCACTGTGTGTCCCCCCCTCAACGAGCTCCCAGCACCTCAGTGACGTTGTGGGGGGGGTCCTCTCAGGTGCTGCAGAGGCTGGAGGCCAGGAGGCAGCAAGTCCCGGAGGCGGAGGCGGCGGCAGCGGAGAGGCGAATGGAGGAAGCCAGGGAGAGCATCCGGAAGGCAGAGGTGGGGACTGCAGCCTTGGGGTGGCCTCCAGCCTTGGGGGTGCCTCCAGGCTTGTGACCCATGGAGTGGGAGGTGTGAGGATGAGGAGAAACTGTGCTGCAGACTGTGGAATGGGTTGGGTTGGGTTGGGTTGGGTTGGGTTGGAAGGGACCTTTTAATGATCATCCAGTTCCAACCCCCCTGCCATGGGCAGGGACACCTCCCAGCAGCCCAAGATCCTCAAGGCCACATCCAGCCTGGCCTTGAACACCTCCAGGCAGGAGGCAGCCACAGCCTCCCTGGGCAACCTGTGCCAGTGTCTCTTCACCCTCACTGCAAAGAATTCCTTCCTCCTCTCCAGTCTCAGTCTCCCCTCTCCCAGCTCAAAGCCATTGTCCCTCCTCCTGGCACTCCCAGCCCTTGTCCAGAGTCCCTCCCCAGCTCTCCTGGAGCTCCTTCAGGTACTGGAAGGTTGCTCTGAGGTCTCCCTGGAGCCTTCTCTTCTCCAGGCTGAACAGCCCCAACTCTCCCAGCCTGTCCCCATGGGAGAGGTGCTCCAGAGGTGGCTCTGGGGATGCTGTGCCCCCACACCAACCCCACTGAAGTCCAGGGGTGCTGGGGTTTTCTGGGCTGTGCCCTCCCCCCGGCGGGTGTCCCCCCCCGGCCCCTGACACAGCCTCTGCGTCCCCAGGTCAGCCGGGTGAAGGCGGAGGCACGGCTGGCACTGCTGCGGGCAGCAGGGCTGGATGTGGACTCTTGGCTGGCAGGGGCCATGGTGGGGGCAGGCGAGGAGGTGCCGCCAGGGCTGGACCCGGCTGAGTTCAGTGACTCAGAGGACAGCGATGAGCCGTCCGGGGAGGAGGAGCTCGGCCCCACCGCCCGCCCCTACCCCTACACCTGCAGGGTCATCTTTGGCTACCAGGTATGGGCACTGTGCCAGCCCCTCCCCCTGCCTGCCCACCCGGGGCCAGCCCTGCCCTGCTGCCTCCCTGCCTCTCTGTCCCCCGCAGGGCTGCCAGGCAGACGAGCTGTCCATCAGCCAGGGCGAGGAGCTGGAGGTGCTGGAGGATGGGGACGCCGAGGAGTGGGTGAAGGTGGGAGCAGGCTGAGCACCCCCCCAGCATCCCCTCAGCTGGAGGGGACAGAGGTCCCCAGGGCTGTCCCCACCCCAGGGGGCTGGGGCAGTCACACGTTTTCTGCCCCTCCAGGCTCGGAACAAGGCAGGCCAGGTTGGCTACGTCCCCGAGAAGTACCTCCTGTCCCTGGGAGGGGAGGCAGGGGCTGGGGCTGGCCCCCCAGGACCCTCTGCCCTGCACCGTCAGCTTTCCAGCATCATGGCAGCAGAGCTGGTGCTGGAGCCCGGAGGTGGGTGCTGGGCTGGCATCTACCCTAGGGAGGGGGGCAGCTGCCTGGGGCTGGCACCCAGGGGGTGCTGAGCCCCCAGAGCAGCAGCAGCACAGGGGGGTGCTGAGCCCTCCCCACGCCGTCCCCACAGCCTGGCTGGTGCGGGCCCTGTACGACTACGAGGGGCAGAGCCCCGAGGAGCTGAGCTTCCCCGAGGGAGCCATCATCAGGGTGCTGCCCAGGGCCCCTGCAGAGGTGGACGATGGCTTCTGGACCGGGGACTTCGATGGCCGCATTGGGGTCTTCCCCTCCTTGGTGGTGGAGGAGCTGACTGGGGGCCAAGGAGCAGCTGGGCAGGTTGGTGATGGGGGGAGGGCAGCGTGGCCCCTGGGAGCTTGATGCCTTCCCTGCTCTGTGCCCATCCTTAGAACCATGGAATGGATTGGGTTGGGAAAGGCCTCTGGGATCATCCAACGCAACCAGCAACCCAACCCCCCCATGGCCACCAAACCCTGGCCCCAAGTGCATTTGGCACAGGGTCCTTGAATGCCTCCAGGCATGGGGACTCCACCACCTCCCTGGGCAGCCTCTGCCAATCCCTGACCACTCTTGTAGCAAAGAAATTGTTCCTCATCTCCAACCTAACCCTCCCCTGGCACAATCTCAGGCCATTTCCTCCCCTCAGGTGATAACCTGATGCAAGGGAGCAGAGCCCAACTCCCCCCCCCCCGGCTCCAGCCTCCTCTCAGGAGCTGCAGAGAGCAATAAGGTCTCCCTCAGCCTCCTCTTCCTTACACTGCACACCCCCAGCTCCCTCAGCTGCTCCCCCCCAGCCCTCTTCTCCAGACCCTTCCCCAGCTCTGTTGCCCTTCTCTGGTCCTGCTCCAGCTCCTCAATGTCCTTCTTGGAGTGAGGAGCCCAAAACTGAACCCAGCACTCAAGCTGTGTCCTCCACAGTGCCCAGTCCAGGGGCATGGTCACTGCCCTGCTCCTGCTGCCCACACCATTGCTGATCCAGGCCAGGCTGCTGCTGCTGCCCTTCTTGCCCACCTGGGCACACCCTGAGCTCATCTTCATCCACAGCCTCCCAGCATCCCCAAGTCCTTTTCTCTACCAGGCACTTTCCAGGCACTCTGCCCCCAGCCTGGAGCCTTCCTGGGGTTGTTGTGCCCCAAGTGCAGGTCCCAGCCCTTGGCCTGGTTGAACCTCATCCCACTGCCCTTGGTCCCTCACACCTGACCTTGGCCACCCAACCCTCTTGGCTCTGTGTTGCCAGGAGCTGCCCTCGCCCTCCCCACCGCCCTTCTCCCCTCCCAGCCTCCTGCCCGAGGCCGGCCTGGACCAGTGCCCCACTCCTGAAGCACCCCTGGGAGGTGAGTGCCAGGGCTTAGGGGAGTGGGGAGAGGGAGGGGGGAGTGGGGAGAGGGAGGGGGGAGTGGGAAACGGGCTGGGGGCTGTGCAGGGAGCTGTGCTGAGCTGCTGAGCTCTCCCAGGTTGCCGCCAGGATGGCACAGGCAGCGGGCACAGCTCTCCAGACCTGGCAGCCAGCCGCCTCCGGCCGGTAAGCTTCAGCACAGCCATGCTGTGCCCCCCCAAGCCTCCTCCCAGCTCCCCCCACAACGGGGCATGGTGCCACCCATGTGCTTTCTGAGGTAGGGCTGAAGGGGGCCAAGCAGCCTCAGGGCCTTGGCACTGCTTTTCCTCTCCTCTCTCCGCAGCTCCGTGCCCCTCCTCCACCGCCTGGCAGAGCCCTGGAGCCTGACCCTGAGCTGCACTTCAGCTGACCCCCTGGGTGCTCCCCACCTGTCCCTGCCCCCCCAGAAAGCTTCACCCACACCAGCTACCATGGCTGCTGTGCCAGCAGCAGGGACTGGTGCTGCCCTGTGCCCCGAGCTGGTCTCACTGAGGGCCACATCCTGCCCAGCACTGCTTCTGTCCCTATAGACTGCAGCAGGGCATCCTGGCAGCTTTTATCCTGGGGTGCTGAGTGCCATGGCTGTGCCCCCCTCACCCAGCTGCCTGCCTGGCATTGACCACACACCCCAGGGTAGTCAGTGCTGGGGCTGTGCCCTACCTCACCCAGCTGCCTGCCTGGCATTGTCCATGCACCCTGGGGTGCTGAGTGCCATGGCTGTGCCCCACTTCACCCAACCACCTGCCTGCCATCTCCCATGCACCCTGGGGGTGCTGAGTGCCATGGCTGTGCCCCACCTCACCCAACCACCTTACTGGCATCCCCCATGCACCCTGGGGGTGCTGAGTGCCATGGCTCTGCCCCATCTCACCCAACCACCTTCCTGGCATCACCCATGCACCCCGGGGAGCTCAGTGCCATGGCTGTGCCCCACCTCACTCAACCACCTTCTTGGTATCCCCCATGCACATCAAGGAGCTCAGTGCCATGGCTCTGCCCCACCTCACCCACCCACCTGCGTGGCATCCCCCATGCATCCTGGGGGTGCTTACTGCCATGGCTGTGCCTCACCTCACACACCTGCCTGGCACCACCCAGTACCCCCCTGGTTCCCTGGCAGTGTGGGAGGCTCAGCCCCAGGGCCTTGCCTGCCCCCCGGGGGGCTGTGCCCCAATAAAGCAGTTGGCTGTGCCCAGGGGTTCAGCAGCTTTAATGCTTGTAGCTCATCTATGTACAGTGCAGTTCCACACCAAAGCTCCCCGTGGGCACCGGGGCTGCCTGCTGTGCCCTGGCTGGGGTACCAACCTGCCCTCCCCTCCCCCAGCGCCCCCTGCTCCTCAGCCAGGGCTCCAGCCCCTCCTGTGCCCCGGGAGGCGGGGGCTGGAAGCTCTTCTCTCCATCAGCATCACCCCCAGGGACCTGCCGGGTCCCTCGCCGGTGCAGGATTTGTGCCTGTGCCCACTCTGCGTGGCAGGGGTGCCCGGGGCGGGGGGCTGTGCTCTGCGGTGAATGTGCCGGGTGGGTTGGGAAGGGGGGAGGGGGGAGGAAGGGGTGGGTGCCGCCCAGCCTCCCCCACCCCAGCCCTGGGGAGGGGCTCAAGCTGCTGCCTCCAGCCCTGCCCTTCGCTGCAGCTCCCTTCTGATGCATCCCAGCGCCGGGAGGGGGCTGAGGGGAGCCGGGTGGGCAGCGGGCACTGGGGGCTGCCCTGCCCGTGCCAGGCCCGAGGGTGCAGTGTCCTTCCCGTGGCTGTGCGGGGGTCCCTCCGGGACGGGTGCGGTGGGGGGGACGGGGGTTGCGGTTCGGGCACCTCTTGCCAATGGGATGAGGTCTGGCCGGGCGGTGGTGTGGGTGCCCCTGGCGCTTCCCTCTGGCCATGCCAAGCGCGTAGCTGCCCACCCGGGGCCGGCTGCCCCATAGGCCCCCCCTTGGCACAGCGCCCCCCCCTCCCCGAGTCCAGTGTCGGGGGGCCGAGGGCCCTTCACCTCCTGTCCAATACTCCAGCCGGGAACGGAGAGGAGCTGCAGGGAGAGGAGCAGGATGGGGCTGGGCCCCATCGCCCTGGCGTCTCCCACCGGCCACAGCCGAGCTGGCCTGGCCCCGGGGCTGCCCGCAGGTGGTACTGAGCCACTTGGGCAAGAGGAGCTGCCCGGGCAGGACCCATCAGCAGTGCCTTCCCCTCCCACCCTGGTTGTCATCCCAGGGGCCGGGGATAAGCACTCACATCACACAGTCGCTCCTCGGTCCTGCACCGCGGCGCTGGGCTCCTGTGGAATGGAGGAAGGATGTGGGTGAAATGCTGCTGGGGGTGTCTGTCAGTGCTGCTGGGGGTGCTCGGGGTGCTGGGTGCTGCTGGGGGTGTCTGTCAGTGCTGCTGAGGGTGCTCGGGGTGCTGGGTGCTGCTGGGGGTGTCTGTCAGTGCTGCTGGGGGTGCTCGGGGTGCTGGGTGCTGCTGGGGGTGTCTGTCAGTGCTGCTGGGGGTGCTGGGTGCTGCTGGGGTGTCTGTCAGAGCTGCTGGGGTGTCTGTCAGTGCTGCTGGGGGTGCTGGGTGCTGGGGTTGGGGGTCTCTGTGGGCCACAGCAGCGACCCATGGGCTGCTGGGCTGAAGTTCTATCAGCGGCTGCCTCTCCTCTCTGCCCTGCCTGCCCCAGCACCTGAAGGACACTGAGTAACAGCTCCCAATCCTCATGGGAGCTCTGTCTGGGACCTAGGGAACGAGGGAATGTCTGAATTGTGCCAGGGCTTGGTGACCAACATCCCAGTGAGGTCTCATCACCATTCTCCTGAGACTCCAGAGCTTGAAGCACACCAAAGCCTGGTTCAGGGTCTGAGGCAAGGGCCTGATGTGCCAGAGAGGACAGATGAAGAGGACAAAAAGCAGTGTCCCTGGACTTGTCTTCCATGCAAACCCTTCCCTGGGGTCCTCCAGAGCTGCCCCAGCACTGCAGGTCAGGGGGGAAGGTCTCAGCAGAGCACAGCAGAGGGGCAGAATCCCCTCCCTGTCCCTGCTGCCCACACAGCTGGGGATCAGCCCAGGACAGGGCTGGGGCTGGGCTGGCAGCACTCAGTGCCAGCTTTGCACCCCCAGCACCCCCCAAGTCCTTCTCCTCAGAACATCTCCCATACAAGCCAACCAGTGACCTGCCTTCTCCTGTGTGGGGTACCAGCAGGCTGGGAACTGCCAGGGTGACCCTATCTTCCCCAAGCATTGGGAAAGGGATGGGGAGATGCCACCAAAAGGGTAAGCAAGGGCAGGGTGGGCAGGGCAGGGCAGGCTCCATGCCCAGCGTTCAGCCTGCCTGCAGAGCTCACCCCAGCACGCTCAGCCTGCCTGACCTCGCTGGCAGCAGGGCATGGGGTGCTGTGCCCTAAGCCCTCAAACCCTCCAGCCCGGGGGGCCACATGGGGGCGAGAAAAGATGAAGAACCTACCTGCTGCCCCCCATCCTCCCCTCCAGGCTGTTTCCTGCTGCCATCTTCCCTTCCCAGCTCCTCAGGCTGCTCCTGCAGGCTCAGGCTCCCGTGAATATCCGACACCTCATCTGCCGAGCCCAGTCCGGTCTCCTCCAGCGCCAGCTCTCCGGGGATGCTGGGGCTCGACCCTCCCAGCACTCGGTGAAGGCTCAGGAGCTTGCGCGGGCGGCTGGCGCTGCCGGGGCCGGTGCCACTCTCCTGCGGTGCCCCTTTGGTCGCCCGCCGGCCGTCGCGGGTGCCGGAGCTGGCTGGTGTGTTTGGGGTGGTGGAGCGGCTCTGCTCCCCACTTTTGCTGCTCTGGGCGCCTTTCAGGACGGTTCCGTTGTGCAGGCCGCCGGTGGGGACAGTCCCGTTGGGAGCCCGCTCCCTCTGGAGCCGCTCGCTGCTGCGCTCCAGCTCCTCCGTGCTCGGCTGCCGGCTGCCGGCGGGCAGGGCTCCGTCCTGCTGCTCGTGGAAGGTTGGCTTCTTCCCGATGTGTGTGACGCGGAACCTGGGAATGGGAGCAGGAGGCATCACAATCCCTGCCCGCCTCTCCTTGCCTGCGCCTCTGCACCTTTGGATCTCCTCCCTCTTGGTCGTCAGCCGATGCTGATCTCAGACCGTTCATAGACTCAAAGAACTGAGAAGGAAGGGAGCTCAAGGCTCAGCCAGTCCCAACCCCCCTGCCATGGGCAGGGACACCTCACACCACAGCAGGTTGCTCACAGCCACATCCAGCCTGGCTGCAAAACCCTCCAGGGATGAGGCTTCCACCACCTCCCTGGGCAACCTGTGCCAGTCTCTCACCGCCCTCATGGGGAAGAATTTCTTCCTAACATCCAATCTGAATCTCCCCATTTCTACTTTTGCTCCATCCCCCCCCCAGTCCTATCACTCCCTGACACCCTCAAAAGTCCCTCCCCAGCTTTCTTGGAGCCCCCTTCAGACACTGGAAGACCACCAGAAGGTCTCCTGGGAGCCTTCTCCTCTCCACACTGCACAACCCCAACTCTCTCAGGCTGTCTCCAGAGCAGAGCAGCTCCAGCCCTCTGCTCATCCTTGTGGCCCTTCTCTGGACACCTTCCAGCACCACAGAATTGGTTTGTGTGGAAGTTTTAGGCTGCACCTGTAAAATTTTCCACACATCTTGAACAGGAAGTGGTAGAATGCAAATAAATCATCGTTGGGTGTGAAAAGGAAAAGGAAAAGATAAGTCCTACACAATCCCACTGGATGAAAACTTTCTCTTTTCAGCTTCCTTGCTCTGAGAGACACTAACTTGCTTCTCGCTGGCTTTGCTGACCTTGGCTGTGTTCTTTGTTTGGGCTAAGTACTAAAAACCAATTCTCTGCTTTTTCTCTTGACCAATTCTCTGCTTTTTCTCTTGTCCCTTTGTGTCCAGGGGGGGTAAGGAATCAGAGAATCAGAGAATCAGAGAATCACAGAATCACAGAATCAGAGAATCAGAGAATCACAGATCAGAGAATCACAGATCACAGAATCAGAGAATCACAGAACCATCAACCGGGTTGGAAAAGACCTCAGAGATCATCAAGTCCAACCTATTACCTAATCCCTAACCCCTCCTGACAACACAACCATGGCTCCAAGTGCCACATCCAAGCTTTCTTTGAACCCCTCCAGGGATGGTGACTCCACCACCTCCCTGGGCAGCACATCCCATGGCCAATTACTCTTCCTGGGAAGAACTTTCTCCTCACCTTGAGCCTAAATTTCCCTTGCACAGTTTGAGACTGTGTCCTCTTGTTCTGTACAAGTGGCAGGATGAAAGGAAATGGCCTCAAGTTGCACCAGGAGAGGTTTGAGTTGGACATTAGAAGCAACTTCTTGACTGAAAGGGCTCTCAAAGCCTGGAGCAGGCTGCCCAGGGAGGTGGTTGACTCCCCCATGCCTTCAAAGAGGCAGAGATGTGGTGCTGAGGGCCATGGAGCAGCACCAGCCTTGGTAGAGTTAGAGATTGGTTGGTCTGGATGATTTTGGAGGTCTTTTTCCAACCAAACTAGGTCTAAGACTTTATGAAGAGCTGAGGGTGATTCAAAGGAGCAGGCAGGGTTTGGGCTGGAGAGGGCACAAGAGGGAAGGTAGCCAACCTCCAGATGGTGAGGAGAAGGGCAGGAGAGCAGGAGAGTGCTGGCTGCCTGCCTAGTCAGCACTGCTAAGGGGTTTGATCCAGGAGGACCAGGACAGAGGGCCAGATGCAGACGCATCAGGTAGAGAAGCTCTGCCACCACCACCAGCTGGCTGAGGGAAAGCCCTGAGCTAGATGCTAAATCATTCAGCGCTAGAAGAGCACAGATCACATACCCTTGAGCACCTCAGAAGCAGGGAGTACTTTAGGGGTGTGGCAGTTTGGGCTGGGTGCCCCCTGCCACTGCTGCATGAGATACACCTCTGGTGTCCTGGGTGCCTGCCCAGTAGGGGTGGACACAGGAAACGGCGTATTTCTACCCATAAATCCTGCACCCTATAAGGCCATCTGCAGAGTCATCCTCTTCCTCTTTCTTCCCTCTGCTCCCATGGGAGATGTCCTCTCTTATCGGGTAATGCCGGGGGAGTATCCTCAAGGCCTCTTAGGCCTGACTAGGCCTAATGCCAGGAGGAGAATGGAGGGGGGGGGGGCAGTCTCAGACCTGGCCAGCCTGAGACTTGCCTAGCAGCGGGGGGGGAAGAAAGAGCCCTGGGGGTTTTTGAGTAGACCCTCAGGTGGGAGGAGGGAAGGATTGGGAAGCCTCTGGGTACTGTGTAAGGGACTCTGTATGCTTTAGGATGTTCTTTGCCACTATGCTGTGTAGTTTTCTGTATTTTCACCAATTGCTTTTCCATTTAAACTCTCCCTCACTCTCCAATCCATTTGTGTGTGTCATTCTTTTGTCCCTTTCGGGGCAAGAGATGATCTGTCTGGCCCCAAACCAGGACAAGGGGCTAGAAGCCTTCAGGAGGTCTCCAGTCCAATCCTCTGTTTGAAACTGGGACATCTTTCACCCTCAGTCCAGTTGCCCAGTGCCCCATCCAGTCAGGAATCTCCAAGGATTCATGGATTTATAGAACCATAGATTGGGTTGGGTTGGGTTAGGTTGGGTTGGGAGAGACCTTAAACCTCATCCAGTTGCAACCCCCTGCCATGGGCAGGGACACCTCTCACTAATCAAAGATCCTCAAGGCCTCATCCAACCTGGGACCCTCCAAGGGCATCTCATCCAACCCCCCTGCAGGCAGCAGGGACAGCTCCAGCTGGAGCAGGCTGCCCAGGGCCACATCCAGCCTGGCCTTGAACACCTCCAGGCAGGAGGCAGCCACAGCCTCCCTGGGCAACCTGTGCCAGTGTCTCACCACCCTCACTCTAAAGAATTCCTTCCTCCTCTCCAGTCTCAGTCTCCCCTCTCCCAGCTCAAAGCCATTGTCCCTCCTCCTGGCACTCCCAGCCCTTGTCCAGAGTCCCTCCCCAGCTCTCCTGGAGCTCCTTCAGGTACTGGAAGGTTGCTCTGAGGTCTCCCTGGAGCCTTCTCTTCTCCAGGCTGAACAGCCCCAACTCTCCCAGCCTGTCCTACAGGGAAGGTTCTCCAGCCCTCTGATCATCCTTGTGGCCTCCTCTGGACTCAACTCCAGCAGCTCCAGGTCCTCCTTCTGCTGGGAGCACCAGAACTGGGCACAGTACAGGATGGAAATTCCCCATCCCAAGGCTGCACCATTCCCACAGTGAAATCATTTTTCCTCCCATCATTCCTGGATCTCTCCAGCTCACAGCCATTGCCTCTTGCCTTTCCCTGAGCAGCTCTGAGAGGGCTCTGGCTCCAGCTCCGTTTAAACTCTCCCCAAACCCTCTGACTATCTCTAGAGAGCACTTAGATGCCCTCCCCCACCCCAAACT
Source organism: Indicator indicator (assembly GCF_027791375.1). NCBI lineage: Eukaryota > Metazoa > Chordata > Aves > Piciformes > Indicatoridae > Indicator > Indicator indicator. The sequence continues at coordinate 43,239 of NW_026539291.1, read as the reverse complement.
TCTTCAGGCTAAACAAATCCTGTTCCCTAACCCTGTCCCCTCACATGCCACATGCTCCAGCACCTGCTGCTCTTGGTGGAGCTCCATCACTCTCACTCCTTTAGTGATGAGCCTCTGCCTCAGCTCTGGACCACACTCAGTGAGCTGTAGGTAACAGAGGAGGGGGCTGGGCTCCAGCCCTGTGTCCAAGACAAAAGCAATCACAACAATAAAAGAAGAGAGAAGAGGACCAGAGGGTTGCCAGAGAAGAGGTGGATGAAAGGAGCTTTGTGTCCACAGGAGCAGCCAGGAGGCAAAGTACTCGGGGCCATCAAGATGTTCATGGCAAGTAGCACCCCAAGAAGTCATCCAGGTTCTGAAGGAGCAAAGGGACCAACCAGCTTGGAAACCAGAAGCCCAATTTGGAGGTCATTCTGTACCTCACAGGCCCCCTCAGCACCTGGACCTCAGCCCAAGGAGATTCAGGAAGGGGAAGGTTCAGATACAACCTCAGAGGACCATGGTGACTGTCCTGAGGAGAAGGTTGATGTGACACTGGGTGTTGAGAAGGATAAAGAGAGAGAACAAAGCTTGGAGGGAAAGGAGACCAACATCCCCAGGACTCAGAGGTGAGTGAGAGGAGACTGAGAAGAGCATGGAGCAAGGACAGGGAGGAGTGGATAGAGCTGGCCACCAGCCAGGGGATGAGATAAGCCAGGAACATGCAGCCACACAGAGAGCTGACTCAACACCACCACCAAGGACAGCTGATGGCAACAGGCAAAGAGGAAGCCAGAAGCTATTAGTCCCCAGAAGGTCTGGTCTTAGCTGGAGATCAGCATGGGAAGCTTCAGCATGTCCCTCCCCTTCACCAACTCCCCACAAAGCCCCCAGTCCACCTCCCAGGTCAGCTCCCTGCTGTGACAGTGGAAAACCCACACCCAGTGATGCCCTCTCTCCCTCAACATCACCATGAAAGGGTCTTCAGTCAAGGCCTAAGCCCTGATGAAGCTGCATGGTGTGGTCCAGAGAGGGAGTCTGGACCTCTCCTTCAGCAAGGTTTAGGCCTTGGCTGAAGACCCACTGCAGGATGTGCTCACAGCAGAGTTTTGTGGCTCACCAGGGTGGCCACCCAAGGCCCAGCAGCTGCTTCTCTACCCTGCCCAAGGTCACCACTGCAGCAGGGAGCTGAGCCCTGGGAGACTTTGCTAAAGCTCCTGGGGGTGCTCATCCTCCCTGCTGGGGAGGGGAGCAACCTGGGCATGACTGCAGCTTGTGCTGAAGGTCACTGACCACAGGAAGCTCAGCAAGTCCCTCGAGGTGACAGCAAGTGGGGACTGGCACAGGAGCTGGGGGAAGTGCCAGGCACACTCCCCTGAGCTCATAGTCCTGCTGTGTCATCTAATTACAGCCAGCATGGCAGGCAAGGACCTGGAGGAGCACAGCCACTCTCCCACTCTGATGGTGGTGGTGGTGCAAAGCCACCTGAGACCTGCTGTCACCTCCTTGCCCTCCTGAGAAGATCCCAAAGACCCTAGGGGGCAGCAAGAGCTCTGCTTGGGTGCAGCTGGGCCAGCAGGCTTGGGAAGGACATGGACTTGGGGCTCTGCCCAGCACTGAGTCAGCAGCACAACCCAGGCTTGAGTCACCTGCTCCAAGGAGGAGGGAAGCCACCATGACCTGCCACCTACCACACAGCTCTTTCCTGGTGGAGCACCATTCTGATGGTGGTGGTGGTGGTGCAAAGCCACCTGAGACCTGCTGTCACCTCCTCACCCTCCTAACAAGATTCCCTAAGACCCCAGGGGTCGATTTCAGAGGCACCTGGAAGAGGTGGGAGAGACGCCTCAGACCTTCCAGAGCTACAGCTGGGGCATCATAGAATCATAGAATCAGTCAGGGTTGGAAGGGACCACAAGGATCAGCCAGTTCCAACCCCTTGCCATGGGCAGGGACACCTCACACTAGACCAGGCTGGCCAGAGCCTCATCCAGCCTGGCCTTAAACACCTCCAGGGATGGAGCCTCAACCACCTCCCTGGACAACCCATTCCAGGCTCTCAACACTCTCATGGGGAAGAACTTCTTCCTCATATCCAGCCTGAATCTCCCCACTTCCAGCTTTGTTCCATCCCCCCCCCAGTCCTATCACTATCTGATATCCTAAAAAGTCCCTCCCCAGCTTACTTGGAGCCCCCTGCAGATACTGGAAGGCCACAAGAAGGTCTCCTGGGAGCCTTCTCCTCTCCAGATTGCACAACCCCAACTCTCTCAGTCTGTCCTCACAGCAGAGCAGCTCCAGCCCTCTGCTCCTCCTCGTGGCCCTTCTCTGGACACCTTCCAGCATCTCCAGATCCTTCCTGGAACAGAGGCTCCAGAACTGGACCCAGATCTCCAGGTGTGGTCTGAGCAGAGTGGAGCAGAGGGGGAGAATCCCCTCCCTGGCCCTGCTGGCCACACTTCTCCTGCTGCAGCCCAGGCTCTGCTTGGCTCTCTGGGCTGCAAGTGCTCACTGCTGGCTCCTGCTGAGCTTCTCATCCACTAAACCAGGGGGAAGAGCAAGAGGCTTCCTGACACAGGGCAAGGAGCAGGAGATGTGAGAAGCCTCTCTACGATGCCCAGACCAGCAGAGCAAGCTGGGGCCTGGGGGGTGAGTACCTGCCCACGGAGAAGACAGTGGTCTCTCCAGGATGCATCCTGCCTTTGCCTTCCTTGGAGCGGCCCTGGCGCTGCAGGGGGGGCCTCCTCCTCTTGCTGCAGTGGATGCAGGGGGCCTGCGTGGAGCCCAGGTGGACTGTGTGGTGGTGTGGTGGGCCCCCATCCTGGCTGCTGCGGTGAGGACAAAGGCTGCAAAGCAGGAGAAGGACAGGAGAGGGTGGGTTAGGGGAAGGGCAGCTCCCTAGTCAACCCTCAGAAGCCCAAGAGCCTCCTCCACCATTGTGACTTCAGGAGGTGACCACATCATAGGTGACCTCCTCCTGTCTGCTGTCCTGGCAGGGAGAGCCACCCTAAAGTGGACCAACTATGGCAAGATAAGACCATGGGCACCATGATTTGTTCCTCCTGCCAGGCCTCCTCCAAGCCCATGAGCTCAGGAGAGATGTCCTGATGCTGGACCATCATGAAAGATAGGCTGATACAGGCTGGCTGAGGAGTGGCTCCACCAAGAGCAGCCTTGAGGAGACTTTGGAGGTGTCAGTTGGTGACAAACTCCCCAGGAGCCAGCAATGGTCCCTGGCAGCCCAGAGCCAGCTGTGTGCTGAGCTGCAGCCAGAGCAGGGAGAGCAGCAGCACAGGAGTGAGGAAGAGCTGCTCCCCTTGGCAGGGGGGTGGAGCAACCAGAGAACCATAGAAAGGTCAGAGCATAGAATCACAGAATGGCTCAGGTTGGAAGGGACTTCAGAGGTCATCTCCTGCCGTGCCCAGGGACACCTCTCAACTCGACTCAGCTGCCCAAGCCCTCAAGCCAGCCTGGCCTTGAACACCCCTCCAGGGAGGAGGCATCCACAGCCTCCTTGGGCAGCCTGTTCCAGAGTCTCACCACCCTTGTACTGAAGAACTTCTTCCTCAGCTCCAGTCTAATCCTGCTCTGCCTCAGCTTCAAACCATTCCCCCTTGGCCTATCCCTAGACACTCTCAGGAAAAGTCTCTCTGCAGCCTTCCTTCAGGTATTGAAAGGCAGCTCTGAGGTCCCCCCCTGGGATCTTCTCCTGGGCACCCCCAGCCTGTCCTCCCAGCAGAGCTGCTCCAGCCCTTGGCTCATCCCCACAACCCTTGGTGGAGCAGGAGGACTTCTGGTTGAGAAGATGCTTTACAACAAGCTGCAAAGGGGATGGCTGCAAAGTCCTCAGACCAAGGTGGTCACAGAGTGGTTTGGGCTGGAAGGGACCTTAAAGATTATCCAGTCCCAACTCCCCTGCCATGAGCAGGGACACCTCCCACTTAAACCAGGCTGCTCAACACCTCAGAGAGACCCAGGGGCTGCTTCTCCCTTGCTCTGCAGGAGCCTCACCTGGGCACTGGCACTGGGATGTCTCCTTCGTTGTCCCCCAGCATCTCCTTGAGGGCCTCAGCGTTTGCTGAAGAGAGAGGAAAAAGGGAAGGGGTCAGCCCAAGGGGTCAGCACACCTCCAGGCCAGCCCTGGGGAGCTCTCACCTTCATTTTGGATGATGCACCTCACAATCTTCTCCACAGTGTCCTCATTCAGCTCCTCCTCTTCATCTGAAAAGAGAAATAGTGGTGCTTAGGGCTGGGATTTGGTCACTCATTCCCTCCCCAGGAGCAGTCATGTCGACAGCTAGGTTGGAGAAGCCTCTTGTCCCCCATCACACTGGGAAGCCCCCAAAGAGCAGCAGAGCCCCCAGCCTGGAAAAGAAAGGTCTGAGTCAGCAGCCATGTGTGCAGTGAGGTGGGGGTCCTGGTGCTCCTTCAGGACTGGGAAGCACCAAGAGAAGTGAGGGGGAAGCAGGTTCACAAGAAGAGGCTCCTCATGGGGGAGAGCCCAGCCCTGGAGCCCCTGGCTGCAGGTTGCTGTGGGTGCTAAAAGGCTCTGGAGGTAAACAGGAGGAGTTCACAGAAGAAGAAAGCCCAGGAGGGGCCTGTTCAGCCTGGAGAAGCCACCACTGCTGGAGGAAAGCCCTGGAGCTACACACAGTCAGAAGCTTGGAGGACCACGCTGGAGAAACTTGGCTTGGTGGCTGCTCCCTTGTGGAGTCCATCCCCAGCATCCTTTGCAACTCACTTCTGGCCACAGCTGGAGGCAGGAGGCTTGGCTGGCTGGACCTCCAGCCTGACCTGCAGTGCCCTGTGTTCCTCTGAGCAGGTCAGAGTGGTGGACTGGTAGGCAGCTGCCTCCTTAGAGCATGGTCCAAGTCTGCTGCTGCCCTCCTGGAAGCCCACAGAGATGGTTGCCCAGGTTATGGCAACTCCAGCAGGCAAACCCAGTCCTGGAAGGTTCAAACAGTCTCCAGATCATGTGCAGCCAAGTCAGTGAAGCCAGAGGAGCATATCCAAGGCCACCTGGAAGGTCCTGCTGCATCCATGGGAGAGCTGGAGGAACCACATTTCCCTTCTGTGCTTGAGAAGAGGCAGCAGGAGGTGCTGGCCCTGCTGAGCACTGCTGATGGCACAGAGGAGTCTTGTAGCATCCTTTGGCCATTTTCTGGTAGTGTCTTCTCCAGTTCAGAGGAAAGTGCCCTCTCCAGCTCAGCAGAGCCTCATGAAAGCACCAAACAACAGAGCTCTGCCTTGAAGCCACACTTGACTTCCCAGTCTGCTGCCCCAGAGCCAGACAGGGAAGGGGAAACATGGGAAAAACATCCCTAGATGTCCCCTTCCCCCAAGGAAACCCTCCTCTTCCTCTGGGCTGCATGAGTTCAAGTGACTAGAAGAGGGCATGACCTTTAGCAGGCACCCTGGTGGCCCCCTGCCAGACCTCCTAACACCAAAGGGACAGAGGGGAGAGCTCTTGCCCTGGCTGGAGGATGATTCCCTTGGCAGGGGACCTGAATTTATAACTCAGGTTCTGGGGGTTCAGCAGGTCCTGGCTGTTCCCCAGGGATACCTTTTGGTGCTAACATCGCTTTGGGAAGGGCCAGATGCTGGTTCCCACCTCCTTGGCACCACCAGCCTGTGGAGCCAGTGGGTCAGAGGATTCTCCAGGCCGCATTCTCCTGCTCCTCAGGGAACCACGCTGCTTAGAATCACAGAATCATAGAATCATAGAATCATGGAATCATAGAATCAACCAGGTTGGAAGAGACCTCCAAGCTCATCCAGTCCAACCTATCACCCAGCCCTAAGCAATCAACCAGATCATGGCACCAAGTGCCTCATCCAGGCTTCTCTTGAACATCTCCAGGGATGGTTACTCCACCACCTCCCTGGGCAGCACATCCCAATGGGCAATCACCCTCTCTGTGAAGAACTTCCTCCTAACATCCAGCCTATACCTCCCCTGGCACAGCTTGAGACTGTGTCCTCTTGTTCTGATGCTGGTTGCCTGGGAGAAGAGACCAACCCCCACCTGGGCTTTCCCCACCCCATCCTTTATTCCCAACCCAGCAGCACAGGATGGGAACCCTCCCACCTCCAGCTTGTGGTCCTGAGGTAGGTTTAAGAGGCCTTGGGTCTGTGCCAGGCTCAGGGCAGCACCTGAAGCCCCACTGAGCCCCCATCCTCCCCTCCCCCTGGTACTCACTGGCCTGGAGCTCTGCCAGCACATCCTTGTTATCTGGGTCGAGCTCGTCCCGGAAGGTCCGGCACCGGTAACCCTTCTTCTTCAAGACATGGCAGATCAGGAAACCCACCAGCCCCATGATGAAGAAGACAAGGACGAGGAGGAAGATGATAAACAGGCTGTGCTCGGGGTCTGACTCCCCATCTTCGGTGCTGTTCTGGTCTGGCATGCGGATCTAGGAGAAGGGAGGGGGGAGCAGGGGTCACCTCAACGCTCACCCTCCTGCCCCCATCCTCCTCCTTCTCCTCCTCTTCTTCCTCCCATCCACCCCGGGCTAGAGCCAGCTCTTGGCTCAAGGTGGGCTCCTCCACGGGGCAACAGGGCAGGCTGGAGGGGCAACAGGGCAGGCTGGAGGGGCACAGCCTAGCAAGGGCACTGCTGCCCCGCACGCAGCCGGCGAGAGGCATCCCAAGGGCAGCAGCAGCAGCAGAAGAAGCAGCAGCAGCAGCAGCAGAAGAAGAAGCAGAAGAAGAAGCAGCAGAAGAAGAAGCAACAGCAGCAGCAGCATTCCCCCAGCTCCGGGGCTGCGGCTCAAGCCCAGCCCTGGCAGGCAGCTTCCCAAGGGCACCTCTGCCCCGGCCTCCCCGCGGAGCTCTGCGGCATCCCCCCGCCGGCCCCTTGCGGGCAGCTCAGCGTCCTGCCCGTGCCCATCCGCTCCGCACCAACCCTTCCCACTCACAGCCAGGGCCGTCCGGCGGCAAGGGCAGCGGCAGGGGCGGGCAGCGAGCGGCGGCAGCCGGGTTGGCGAAGGGCCGAGCCGGCCACCGGCTCCCGCATCGGCCGCCCGCGGAAGCCGGCTCGCTCCCTTCCTCCACCCCTCCCCCGGCTCCCCTCCTGGGCTTTCCTGGGGAGGCTCAAATCTTGGCCAGCGACACTTTTCCCCTTGTCCCCGCCGGCGCGGTGGTACCTGGGCCTGCGGTCGGTTCTCCGCAGCGTTCTCCTCTTCACCTTCACCTGCCTCCTAGCAACCCCGCATCCCTGCGGCTGGCCACGGCCGCCAGCATCCTCCGGCCTCCCGGCTCCCCCTGCCCTTTTTCCTTCCTTTTCCTTCCCTGGGAAAGAGCCAAGCGGCTTCTGCCCACCACGGCAGCCTGCAGCTCTCTGCCAGCCTCAGCAGCCAAAAAAAAAAACAATTTAAACCAAAAAAAAAAAAAAAAAAATCTCCTTCCCGGAGCTGTTCCAGCGGCTGGAGGAGCAGAGGGAAGCGAGGGGAAACGCCGGCAGCGGGAGCCAGCGGGAACCAACGGGAGCCAACGGGAGCGTGGCTGTGGGAAGCAGGCGCTGGAGAGCTGCTGCCCTCCCTGGGATGCAGAACCCGGAGCCAGGCTGGGTTTCCCCTGGCACTCTCCTTTCTGAAGCTCTTGGTGGGGTGGTTTTTTGGGGGGCTTTTGGGGGGGTTTGTTGAGTGTTGAGCCGTGGCAGAGGGAGGGCAAATGGGCTGGGAGTGGATCTCAGCAAGACCAGGACTGGTCCTGCACTGCTGCCTGGGGTGGAAAGGGTTGCAGATCCCTGCCCCACGAGAAGGTGGAAAAGCAGCCCCCAGGAGAGCCCCCAGGACAATATCCTGCTCCAGGACAACTCTCTCCCTCCTTGCCCAAACAGGGATGGCTGAGCCATCTGAATTCTCCAGCCATGGTGGTCCCACCACCTCCTTCTCCATCTCCACCACATTATCACCACTCTGGGAGGCTTCACCCCAATTTCCTTGGATACTGTTTATTAGGCTTGTTCTTCTCCATCCTTTTCTCTTCACCCAGACCCTGAGAAGCCCAAGGAGCCCTTGATGTCCCTCCCACCCCACCTCTGCTCAGCTAAGTGCCTCTCCATATCAATATTCATTTGCAGGAGGTGTCTCACCACACTCCACGTTGCCAGGAGGCAACCTGCAGCTCCTCCAAGCTTTTGATTACCTGATGATGAGAGTTCCTGTCCCCCTCCATAAGTGACCAAGTGTCAACCCTCAGAAGCCCAAGAGCCTCCTCCACCATTGTGACTTCAGGAGGTGACCACATCATAGGTGACCTCCTCCTGTCTGCTGTCCTGGCAGGGAGAGCCACCCTAAAGTGGACCAACTATGGCAAGATAAGACCATGGGCACCATGATTTGTTCCTCCTGCCAGGCCTCCTCCAAGCCCATGAGCTCAGGAGAGATGTCCTGATGCTGGACCATCATGAAAGATAGGCTGATACAGGCTGGCTGAGGAGTGGCTGAAGAGCAGCCTTGAGGAGAAGACCTTGGAGGTGTCAGTTGGTGACAAACTCCCCAGGAGCCAGCAATGGTCCCTGGCAGCCCAGAGCCAGCTGTGTGCTGAGCTGCAGCCAGAGCAGGGAGAGCAGCAGCACAGGGAGGGGATTCTGCCCTCTGCTCTGCTCAGACCCCTCCTGCAGCACTGCCTCCAGTCCTTGGGCCCCCAGCACAAGAAGGACCTGGAGCTGCTGGAGAGGGTCCAGAGGAAGCCACCAAGATGATCAGAGGGCTGGAGAACCTTCCCTGTAGGACAGGCTGGGAGAGTTGGGGCTGCTCAGCCTGGAGAAGAGAAGGCTCCAGGGAGACCTCAGAGCAGCCTTCCAGTACCTGAAGGGGCTCCAGGAGAGCTGGGGAGGGACTTTGGACAAGGGCTGGGAGTGCCAGGAGGAGGGACAATGGCTTTGAGCTGGGAGAGGAGAGATTGAGACTGGAGATGAGGAAGGAATTCTTGGCAGTGAGGGTGGTGAGACACTGGCACAGGTTGCCCAGGGAGGCTGTGAATGCCTTCTCCCTGGAGCTGTTCAAGACCAGATTGGATGAGGAGGCCTTGAGCAACCTGGGCTGGTGGGAGGTGTCCCTGCCCATGGAGGGACATGGGGGGTTGGAACTGGCTGATCTTGAAGGTCCCTTCCAACCCAACCCATTCCATGGTTCTATGCTGAAGACTTCAAAGTTGGTTTCCTCCTTGCCCTTCTCTCTTCAAACCTTGGCACCTGGCAGCTCTGGGTTTGTGCAGAGCCCTGAGGGGCTGCACTCACAGCCAGCTCCTTCCCATGCTCCTGCTGCCCACCCACGCTTGGCCTGCACAATGCACAGCTCCTCCTGCTCCCCTGGGGCACTGCCCCCCACCCAATGTACTGCTGCACCCTACCCACCCCCTGCCAGCCTTTAGCCAGGCTGGAAAAATCAGCCCATGCTGCCCAGCCCCTCCCTGCTTCCCAGGGACATTCCCATCTTCCCGCAGCTCCTGGTGGGGAGCCCTTTCCACGAGCAGGAGGAGAGTTGGGAGGGTGCAGCAGCCCTCCTGAGGACAAATCCTGGCCCTGTGGAGGATGAAGTGGGCCAAGGAGGAGGCTTCAGAGCCATCAGGCTGCCCATACCCAGCTCCGCAGCTGGGTTGTCCCTGCCAACCCCATTTGTGCCCCCAGCGGTGCCCCCATGTGCCACACATGTCCAGTGCCCGTCCTGATTCCAGCACCACCTCCCCCCCAGCCCAGTCCTCCTCTTCTTAGCACTTCAAGGGCTGGACCATGATCATTCTCCAAGACCACCAGAGTGCTTCAGAGGTGACCCCAAAGGACAGCAGAGTGCTTCAGAGGTGACCCCAAAGGACACCAAAGTGCCTCAGAGGTGACCCCAAAGGACAGCAGAGTGCTTCAGAGGTGACCCCAAAGGACAGCAGAGTGCTTCAGAGGTGACCCCAAAGGACACCAAAGTGCCTCAGAGGTGACACAAAAGGACACAGCAGCACCTCTGAGGTGACACAAAAGGACACCACAGCTCCTCATAGGTAGCTCAAAAGACACCAGAGTGCTTCAGAGGTGACCCCAAAGGACACCACAGCACCTCTGAGGTGACACAAAAAGTCCCCACAGCTCCTGCCTGCCCCCAGACCAGCCAGCATGGCAAATGTGACTCCACAGAGGGTCCCTGCCATCAGCATGGCCTTGTCCATCCTGGCCAGGGGGTAGGGTCCTGCCATGGGGCTAGGCTCACAGCACGTCCAAAGGCTGAGCTCTGCCTCCTCTGTGCCATCCTGACCCTGTCCCAGTTGTTGTCCTCACCCTGTCTGACCTCATCAGCCAAGGCAGCAGAAGTGAGTCACAGCTCTGAGCTGATCACAGCCCTGGGGCAGGCAGCTGCCTGCCCCTCTGCCACCTCCACCCTTCCACTCCAGGGCTCTGGGACAAGCACAGGTCTGGACCCTGAAAGGACCTTGGAGGCTTCAGTCCTTCTTGTGGCATCACCTAGAAGCCCTTGAGGTTTAAACCACCACATCAAGAGGTGGCCAGGGAGGGAGGGGATGGAGCAACCAAGGCTCACAGGATTGGAAGGGACCTCCAGAGATCATTGAGTCCAACCCCCCTGCCAGAGCAGGAGCAGAGAATCCAGCACAGGTCACACAGGAACACATCCAGACAGGGCTGGAAAGGCTCCAGAGGAGACTCCACAACCTCTCTGGGCAGCCTGCTCCAGGGCTCTGTCACCCTCACAGTGCAGAAGTTCCTCATGTTGAGGTGGAACCTCCTGTGCTGCAGTTTCTATCCATTGCCCCTTGGCCTATCCCAGGGCACAACTGAGCAGAGCCTGTCCCTGTCCCCTGCCTCCTGACCCCCAGCCCTCAGCTATTGATAGACATTGATCAGATCCCTCTCAGCCTTCTCCTCTCCAGACTCTCACCCCCAGGGCTCTCAGCCTCTCCTCCCCAGGCAGTCTCCAGTCCCTTCAGCATCCTTGGAGCCCTCCCTTGGACTCTCTCCAGCAGATCCCTGTCCCCCCTGAACTGAGTAGCCCAGAACTGGATGCAATATTCCAGGTGAGGTCTCCCCAGGGCAGAGCAGAGGGGGAGGAGAACCTCCCTGGCTCTGCTGGACACACTCTGAATGCCCTCCAGGACCCCCTTGGCCTTCTTGGCCCCCAGGGCTCATTGCTGTCCCATGCAGAACTTGCTGCCCACCAGCACTCCCAGCTCCTTCTCCTTGGGGCTGCTCTCCAGCAGATCCCCTCCCAACCTGTCCTGCTGCAGTTTCTTCTTCCTGCCCAGCTGCAGGACTCTGCCCTCATCCTTCTTGAGCCTCCTTAGGTTCCTCTCTGCCCAGCCCTCAGCCTGTCCAGTCTCACTGGATGGCCACAGAGCCTGCAGGTGTCTGAGCTATCCAGGAGACGGTGAAGGCACAGCACCATCCCCCATCACCACCTTACCTCTTGTCCACACTCTTCCAGCACCTTCCCTGGAGCCATTCCAGCTGATGCCACCCAGCCCTGCTCCTTGGCCACGTGGCAGCTAAAGGGACCTGGCTGCCCAGCTCCAGCAGTGCCACAGGCAGGTTCCTCCTGGGCTCTCTGCTCTGTTCCTCAGCACAGAAGTTGTCACCATCTCTGCAAGTCTGTTACATCCCAGGCCTCAAACAGCTGCCTGGATCCAAAGCCCTTACTTCAGTTTCTCCAGCAAGCTGAGGGCCTTCAACCCACAGCCTGATCTGGATCTCTGAGCCAGATGATGGTCTTCAACCCACAGCCTGATCTGGATCTCTGAGCCAGATGATGGTCTTCAAACCACAGCCTGATCTGGATCTCTGAGAAGATGATGGTCTTCAACCCACAGCCTCTTTCAGTTCTCTGTGCAACCTGATGGTCTTCAACCCACAGCCTGGTCTGGACCTCTGAGGCAGATGATGGTCTTCAAACCACAGCCTGTTTTAGCTTCCTGAGCAAGCTGATGGCCTTCAACCCACAGCCTCCTCTGCCTCTCTGAGCACACAGAACCCCTACAACTCTCCTTCTTGGTACCACTCCAAGACCCACAAAGGTTCCTGGAAGAGCTTCCACCAGTTAAAGTCATTCCCACAGGAGCAGGGCCCTGATTCTCCCCTCATTTCCCCGAGCTCAGCTGTGCTGCTCGGGTGGCTTGGGTGGCCCCCAGGCAGCTGCTATCTGCTGCCAACGTCTTGCAGAGCTGGGACAGGACAAACATCACAGCAAGAGGCCAGCCCTGGCTGAGACATCAGAGCTCTCCACCAGCCCCAGGCACAATTTAAAGCTTCTCCATTTCACAGAATCACAGAAGCAGCCAGGCTGGAAGAGACCTCCAAGAGCACCAAGTCCAACCCTATCTAATCGACCAGACCATGGCACTAAGTGCCTCATCCAGGCCTCCCTGGGCAGCAGATCCCAAGGGCCAATCTCTCTTTCTGGGAAGAACTTCTTTCTAAGACCAAGCCTAAACTTCCCCCTGCACAGCTTGAGACTGTGTCCCCTCCTTCTGCTGCTGCTTGGCTGGGAGCAGAGCCCAACCCCCACCTGGCTACAACCTCCCTTCAGGTAGTTGTAGACAGCAATGAGGTCTGCCCTGAGCCTCCTCTTCTCCAGGCTGAACACCCCCAGCTCCCTCAGCCTCTCCTCACAGGGCTGTGCTCCAGACCCCTCCCCAGCCTTGTGCTCCAGACCCCTCCCCAGCCTTGTACCCCAGACCCCTCCCCAGCCTTGTGCTCCAGACCCCTCCCCAGCCTTGTACCCCAGACCCCTCCCCAGCCTTGTTGCCCTTCTCTGGACACTTTCCAGCATCTCAACATCTTTCTTAACCTGAGGAGCCCAGAACTGGACACAGCACTCAAGGTGTGGCCTGAGCAGTTCTGAGCACAGGGCAGGATGACTTCCCTGCTCCTGCTGGCCACACCATTCCTGATCCAGGCCAGGATGCCATTGGCTCTCCTGGCCACCTGGGCACACTGCTGGCTCCTGTTCAGCTGCTGCCCACCAGCACCCCCAGGTCCCTCTCTGCCTGGCTGCTCTCAGCCACTCTGACCCCAGCCTTGTAGCACTGCATGGGTGGGTGCTGGGCTTGGGAACTGCAGCTCTGAGTGTCCCCAGCCACAGTCTTGTAGGGTTCCAGTGTCCCCTGATGGATCTTTGCTCCATGCTCTGTAGCTGGGATCCCAAAGGGAAACATTTCCAAGGAGTGTGGAGAGAGCAGTGTCCATGATTTATGCACACCTTAGGCATGACCCCCAAAATCTCATCCCATTCTATTCCACCAACCCCATCCCATTCCACTGGCTGCATCCCATCCATTTCTATCCCATCCATTCCCATCCCACCAGGCCCATTCCATCCCATTCCACCAGCTCTATCCAAACCCATCCCACCCCACCAGCCCCATTCCATCCCACCCCACCAGCCCCATCCAATACCATCCCACCCCACCATCCCCGTTCCATCCCACCCCACCAGCCCCATTCCATCCCACCCCACCAGCCCCATCCAATACCATCCTACCAGGCTCATTCCATCCCATTCCACCAGCCCCATCCATTCCCATCCCATCCATTCCCAACTCATCTCAACCCATTCATTCCCTTCCCATTCCATCCCACCAGCCCATTCCATCCCAATCCACCAGCTCCATCCAACCCCCTCCTATCCCACCAGCCCCATTCAATACCATCCTACCAGGCTCATTCCATCCCATTCCACCAGCCCCATCCCATCCATTCCCAACTCATCTCAACCCATTCATTCCCCTCCCATCCCATCCCACCAGTTCCATCCAATACCATCCCATCCCACCAGGCCCATCCCATTCCACCCCATCCCATCCCACCAGCTGCATCCATTCCCATCCCACCAGCCCACATTTCCCTCCCACATGTCAATGACCCCAACATCAAAATCCCACCACTGAGAAGCCAGGGAACATCCTGGTGGCCTCCATCTTCAGCTGGCTCCTGGTGTGCCTCATGGAGGCATCTTGACCCTTTTTCTTCTCCTCTCTGAAGCCCCATTTTATGGCAGGTGATCTGGGGATCCTTCATCCCAAGCTCCTGCACATCAGGGAGCAGAGCAGCAGAACCAAGCCCGTGCCAAGCACCAGTTTGGGGCTGATTTGTTTTGTAGGCCTTTGGAAAGGCTCCATTGATCCTTTCTTCCTCCCAAGAGGGGACACATTTCCCACCAGGAGGAGCTTTTCACCCCCATGGCACTCCTGCTATGGCCCCATCCCCATCTCTTTGCCAGCTCTGGGTGAGGTTCAGGTGTTTGTCCTGCTCCTCATGGTTGGATTTTCCCTCCATAGCAATTTTCCCCCAAGCTTTCTTCCTCCCTTGCCTGGTGCCACCCTGTGCCCGCTCCCTGCCAAGCCCAGGAGGCTGCCAGCAACCAGCAGGACCTGCACCCTTAAGGGGTGGGATGTGGGGGTCTGTTTGGCCCAGTGACAAACCTGGATGGAAGGGAAAGAGTGGACTCCCAGCCAGCTTATTGCTGATCCCAGACTGGGAGGAGTGGCTGACCCCCCCCCCCCCCAAGCTGTGCTGCCATACAACAGACCTGGCCAGGCTGGAGAGTTGGGTGGAGGGAACCTCATGAGGTTCAACCAGGGCAGGTGTGGGGTCCTGCACCTGGGGAGGAACAACCTCCTGCACCAGTACAGGGGAGGGGTGACCTGCTGGGAAGCAGCGCTGCTGAGAAGGACCTGGGAGTGCTGGCGGACAACAGGCTCACCATGAGCCAGAAATGAGCTTTCATGGCCAAGAAGGTCAATGGGAACCTGGGGTGCACTAAGAAGAGTGTGGCCAGCAAGTCGAGGGACACTGGGAGCAGCTGGGAGTAACTGGAAACAGCTGGGGTAGGTGCTTTGGAGTAGGTGAGGGGCAGCAAGAGATGCCTGGAGGTAGCTGAAGTCGACGAGGGGCGCGGCCGTAGTGCTACAGGAGAGAATCCAGAGGGCAATGGAGCAGAGATCGGCGCCGAGGGTGGGCAGCAGGACCGCGGGGACGCCTCAGCGGCTATCGCCCCGCCCCCTTAGGCGGGCCCCGCCTCCACTCCACCGCCCCCTTTCTCCTACGTCATTCTGCGGCGACGTCGCTCCGCTAGCCGCGGTCGCGGCACAATGACGTAACCAGGGGCGCGCGGCGGCGGCGGGTCGCGGCCTGTCCGCCATGGCGAAGACCGTGGCCTATTTCTACGACCCGGACGTGGGCAACTTCCACTACGGTGCGCGCCAGGGCCGGGAAAGAAGTGGGGAGGGCGGCGGAGGGGCCGGGCCTGGCTCAGGGTGGGGGTTGGGCCGTGTCCGGCATGAGGCCGCTCCCCTCGCCTCGATCTGAGCCCGAGTGGGCCTGGGCGGAGGTTGCCTCGGGGGGGCTCGGCGCTAGGCCCGGCCTCGGAGGCTGGGGGTTGTTGCTGTTTGCTCCTTCCGCTAGCTCTGGTGACTCCCCAGTGTCGTTTCCCATCCAGGAGCGGGGCACCCCATGAAGCCGCATCGCCTGGCACTGACCCACAGCCTGGTCCTGCACTACGGCCTCTACAAGAAGATGATCGTAAGCGGCGCTGCTGGGAGTCTAACGGGGCTCCCCCCAACCCAGGCGGCGCGGGTAGAAAAGGCTGTGGCAGGTGGCTGCGGGCAGGCAGTTGCTGGCATGGGCATTTTAGATTTTGAGACATGTAAAGAGTTCCAGAGAGCTGTGCAGTGTCCTGCTGCCTCCAGTCATGATCTCACTATAAGCAAGACATTGAGTTGTGTGTCCAGAGAAGAGCAAGGAAGCTGGGGAAGGGTCTCGAAAACAGGGCTGGGGAGGAGCTGAGGGAACTGGGGTTGTTCAGCCTGGAGAAGAGGAGGCTGAGGGGAGACTTCATTGCTCTCTACAGCTCCCTGAGAGGAGGTTGGAGCCAGGTGGGGGTTGGGCTCTGCTCCCAAGGAACAAGTGACAGAATGAGAAGAAATTGCCTTGAATTGCCTAGGGGAGGGTTAGGTTGGAGATAAGGCAAAATTTCTTTGCTGCCAGAGTGGTCAGGGATTGGCAGAGGCTGCCCAGGGAGGTGGTGGAGTCCCCATGCCTGGAGGTGTTCAAGAGATGTGTGGCCATGGCACTTGGGAACAGGATTTAATGGCCATGGTGGTGTTGGACAGGATGGTCTTTGAGGGCTTTTCCAACCCAAACAATTATGTGATTCTATGATCCCATGCTAAGGCTTGGCCCCTCTTAGGTTCTTTTCAGCTTTCTTGTCTTGCTGCCTCTCCTTCAGCTCCCCTTTTGGACTTAATGATCTTAGAGATCTCTTCCAACCTGGCTGATTCTGTGACTTGTTGCAGCCCTGGCTTTCAGCAGTCTGAGCCCCCACCATACCCTCCCCCCAGAGCTGATCTGAAAGACCTCATCATTGTTTGTCAGCATCCTCTGTGTGTGCAGTGCTGAGCCTGGAGCTGCAGCAGTGCTGCTGGGCACCATGTGGGAAGTTTCTGTGTGGCACCTTCAAAGCAGGACCCTGTGAATGGGGTGGTCTTAGGGCAGTGAAGGTGAGAAAAACCACCTGGAGAGGTTTCTCATTCACCTGGATGCCTGAAGAGGGTTCACTGCTGTCTCCTGTGTGCTCAGTCATTGTCCAACCTGCTCTTCAAAGCTTTGGTTGCTCAAGCAGCCCAGGCCAGTTCTTGCTGTCAGATTTTTCTCTCCCTGCAATGCACTCTGTGTAAGCCTGATGAATCTGATCATTAGACACACACACAAAAAGAAACTGAACTCTTCCATCTGCTTTTGGGACCCAGGGAATGCCACTCTGAATGAGTGGGGCCACACTTTGGGACTCTCTTTCTCTCCCTTGGTGCCAGTGGGATTGAATTTTGCTGCTTTCCCTGGAATCCTGGTTTGGTTTTTTTGTTCCTCCCTGTTCTGGCAGCGTAGAAGCAAACCCAAAGCTCTCAGGAGTAACTTCTTGCCTCATTAGGCAAGACCAAGGCAGGAATGGTGAAAGTTTTCTACCCTTCTGCCCCTTTTGAGGTGGGTTTGCCCCTTTCAATGGGCAAGACCTGGCACCTCCAGCTGCCAGGGCCAACTTGTTTTGTCTCCTGCTGGCTTGTTCCCACTTTCAGTGCAGCAGGATTGCTCCTGAGCTGTTACAGACCGTTAAGCAATTTAATTATTCAATTAATTTGATTCCTGGGCTGCCTGGCATGGCTCCAGGTCATGCTCATCTGATCC
Organism: Indicator indicator; assembly: GCF_027791375.1. Taxonomy (NCBI): domain Eukaryota; kingdom Metazoa; phylum Chordata; class Aves; order Piciformes; family Indicatoridae; genus Indicator; species Indicator indicator. The sequence continues at coordinate 26,081 of NW_026539291.1, read as the reverse complement.
AGAGGCTGCTATTGCTGTTGCCTATTGTCTCCACAGCCCAGGAGCTGTTTGGTGTGCCCTGAGGAAGGGCTGGACCAGAATGTTGTGGGAAACACAGGCTGCAGCTGCAGGCACTTCTGGTTTGATGAGGCTGTGTGGATGTGTTTCCATACAGGGAGTACTGGGACCAGTTCTGGGCTTCCCAGTTCAAGACAGGCAGCTACTGGGGAGAGTGCAGCTGGGGTGAGCAGCTGCTGTACTCAGCAGCTGGAGAGCACTCAGGGCATGGAGGAATCTTTGGGGCATTGTTTCTGCAGGGTTTTACTGGAAGTGTCTGAACTTCTGTGGGTAACTTCCCTACAGCTGGGGGTTCCATGCAGGAACAGCCAAAAGCAGCTTCTGGTGGCACACTGGGAAGGGGCAGATCTGTGTCTGAGCCAGGCAAGAGGCAGAGCTCTGCCTTACACCATGGTCTGGGCCTTGAAGCCCTTTTTGTGATGGTTAGATTTTCCACATCACACAGTCCCAGCATGGTGGGGGCTGGAAGGGAGCTCTGGAGCTCAGCCAGTCCAAGCCCCCTGCTCCAGCAGGGCACCCACAGCAGCTTGCCCAGCAGCACAATTCCCAGGGGGGGTTGGAAGCTCTCCACACAAGGACACTCCACAACCTCTCTGGCCAGCCTGCTCCAGCCCTCCAGCACCCTCACACCAAACAACTTTCTCCTCCTCTTCAGATGCAACCTCCTGGCTGCCACTTTGTGCCCCTTGCCCCTTGTGCTGTCCCTGGGCACCACTGAGCAGAGTCTGGCCCCAGCCTCTTGCCCCCCACAGCTCCTTTAGCTCTTGCTGAGCATTGCTCAGCTCCCCTCTGGGGCTGCTCTTCTGCAGGCTCTCAGCCCCAGGGCTCTCAGCCTTTGCTCCTTACAGAGCTGCTCCAGGCCCCTCAACCCTCTCTTTTCCAGTCTGAACACCTCCACCTCTCCCAGCCTGCTGGCTGTAAGAGTTCTCACAGATGTCATGCAGCCAAAGCAAACAGACAGGCTCAGAGGTTGTTAGGAGTTGGAAGGGATCTCCAAAGACCTTCCAGTCCAACCCCCCTGCCAGAGCAGGACCAGAGAATCCAGCACAGGTCACACAGGAACACATCCAGACAGGGCTGGAGAGGCTCCAGAGATGGAGACTCCACAACCTCTCTGGGCAGCCTGCTCCAGGGCTCTGTCACCCTCACAGTGCAGAAGTTCCTCCTCATGTTGAGGTGGAACCTCCTGTGCTGCAGTTTCCATCCATTGCCTCTTGTTCTGTCCCAGGGCACAACTGAGCAGAGCCTGTCCCTGTCCCCTCCCTCCTGACCCCCAGCCCTCAGCTATTGATAGACATTGAGCAGATCCCTCTCAGCCTTCTCCTCTCCAGACTCTCAGCCCCAGGGCTCTCAGCCTCTCCTCTCCAGGCAGTCTCCAGTCCCTTCAGCATCCTTGGAGCCCTCCCTTGGACTCTGTCCAGCAGATCCCTGTCCCTCCTGACCTGGGGAGCCCAGAGCTGGGTGGGAATTGACTTGGCTCTCTCCCTTGAAGGTCTTCAAGCCCTACCAGGCGTCCCAGCACGACATGTGCAGGTTCCACTCCGAGGACTACATCGACTTCCTGCAGAGAGTCAGCCCCAACAACATGCAGGGCTTCACCAAGAGCCTCAATGCCTTCAACGTGGGGGATGACTGGTGAGTGCTCTGTGCCCCCGAGGCCCAGCACCCAGCCTCTGGTGCCCCACAGTGTGGGCATGGAGCCTAGCTGGAGGCCTGTGTCTGGTGCAGACCCTCAGGGGTCAGGACCGGGGCCAGAGCTGTTCAATATATTAAGCAGGGACCTGGGTGAGGAGGGCACAGAGGGCACTGGCAGCAGGTTTGCTGGTGGCACAGAACTGGGAGCAGTGGTGCCACAGGAGGGCTGTGCTGCCATGCAGCCAGGCTTGGGCTGAGAGCTGGGCAGGGAGGAATGGAATGAAATCCACCAAGGGCAGGGGGAGAGTCTGGCACCTGGGAAAGAACAACCCCAGGGATCAGCACAGGTTGGGGACTGAGCTGCTGGAGAGAGGTGAAGGGGAAAAGGACCTCTGGGGTGTCCTGGTGGGTGGGAGGTTGGCCATGAGCCAGCAATGTGCTCTGGTGGCCAAGAAGGCCAAGGGCAGCCTGGGGTGGGTTAGAAGGGCTGTGGTGAGTAGGTCAAGAGAGGTTCTCCTCCCTCTCTACTCTGCCCTGCTGGAATATTGTGTCCAGTTCTGGGACCTTCAGTTCAAGAAGGACCTCAGGGACCTGCTTGAGAGAGTCCAGCACAGAGCCATGAAAATGCTGAAGGGAGTGGAAGATCTTCCTTAGGAGCAGAGCCTGAGGGAGCTGAGGGCTCTGGAGCTTGGAGAGGAGGAGCCTGAGAGGTGACCTCATTGCTGGGGATCAAGATGTGCAGGGTGAGGAGTGCCAGAGGCTGGAGCCAGGCTCTGCTGGGTGATGCCCAATGCCAGCACAAGGGGCAGTGGTGGAAGCTGAGGCAGAGCAAGTTCCATGGAAACAGGAGGAGAAGATTTTTTCCCCTCTGAGGGTGAGAGAGCCCTGGAAGAGGCTGCCCAAGGGGGTTGTGGAGTCTCCCTCTGTGGAGATACTCAAGACCTGCCTGGATGAGTTCCTGTGTGACCTGCTCCAGCTGACCCTGCTCTAGGACTGGATGAGCTTTCAAAGATCCCTTCCAGCCCCTAACATTCTGTGATTCTGTGGTGGCTCTGGGCATGAGTCAGCAGAGCTGCAGGACAGATTCTGGCAACCTTGGTGAGCCTTGGAGGCCTTGGAAATGATTCCTGAAGTCATAGAATCATAGAATGGGTTGGGCTGGAAGGGACCTCCAGAGGCCATCTAGTCAGCAGGGATATCCTCCACTTGGTCAGCTTGCTCAGAGCCTTGTGGAGCTTGACCTTAAATATCTCCAGGGACCTCCAGAGGCCCTTCAGCAGGGACATCCTCCACTAGATGAGGTTGCTCAGAGCCCTGTGGAGCTTGCCCTTGAATACCTCCAGGGGTGGGACCTCAGCTGAGTTCCCCATTGTGTTTGCACCACTGCACTTTACCACTTCTTCACCTGCTGGGCCTCCACGTGTTAGCAGCAGGGTAATCCCAGATGAGCTCTCACAGGGAAGGAGGTTTGGCCTCGCTCAGGGGATGGCACAGAATCCTAGGATTTGGTTAGGTTCAGGGTGGAGAAGACCTTAAAGATCATCAAGTCCAAGGCCTAGGCCAGTTGTGTTCCTGGCTTTGCTCTGAAGAAACAGAGGGGGTGAGTGTGTGGATGAGAAGATGCTGAGTGCCTGGAAAACTGCCTGGCAGAAAAGGACCTGAAGATGAGCTCAGGGTGTGCCCAGGTGGTCAAAAGGCCACCAGCAGCCTGGCCTGGATCAGCAATGGTGTGGCCAGCAGGAGCAGGGCAGGGATTGTCTCCCTGGATGCATCTCTGGGGAGGCCACACCTCAAATCCTGGGTTCAGTTTTGGATCCCTCACTCCAAGAGGGACATTGAGGAGCTGGAGAGGGTACAGAGAAGGGCAACAAAGCTGGGGAAGGGTCTGGAGAGCAGGGCTGGGGAGGAGCAGCTGAAGGAACTGGGGTTGTTCAGTGAGGAGAGAAGGAGGCTGAAAGGAGACCTCCTTGCTCTCTACAGCTCCCTCAAAGGTTGCAGTGAGGTGGGGGTTGGTTTCTTCTCCCAAGGAACAAGTGACAGGATGAGAGGAAAAGGCCTCAAGTTGCCCCAGGGGAAATTTAGGTTGACCTTGAGGAACAATTTCTTCCCCTTGAGGAACAATTTCTTCCCCTTGAGGAACAATTTCTTCCCCTTGAGGCTTGCCAAGGCCTGGCCCAGGCTTGCCCAGGGCAGTGGTGCAGTCCCCATCCCAGGAGGGGTTCACAGCTAAGGAGCTGTGGTGCTGAGGGTCATGGTTTGGTGGTGCCCAAGCAGTGCTGGGGTAAGGGTCAGACTGGATGATCTGAGAGGTCTTTCCCAACCTTGGTGGTGCTGAGCCATTGCTTTCTCTTCCAGCCCAGTGCTTCCAGGCCTCTTGGAGTTTTCTTCCCCTTGAGGCTTGCCCAGGGCAGTGGTGCAGTCCCCATCCCAGGAGGGGCTTCAGAGCTGGGTAGCTGTGGTGCTGAGGGTTATGGTTTAGTGGTGACCTGGCAGTGCTGGGGTAAGGGTTGAACTGGCTGATCTGAGAGGTCTTTCCCAACCCTGGTGGTGCTGAGCCATTGCTTTTTCTTCCAGCCCAGTGTTTCCAGGCCTCTTTGAGTTTTGCTCTCGCTACACCGGGGCCTCCCTGCAGGGAGCAACGCAGCTGAACAACAAGGTAACCCTGCTCTGGCCTCACAGCCACCAGCCAGCTGCTTCCCAGCTCAGGAGAGCCTCAGGGATTTGTTCTGTGGACAGGGACTGGAGCACTGCCCTGTGAGAGGAGCCCTGGGGGTGGTTAGTCTGGAGAGTAAAAGGCTGAGAGGGATCTGCTCAATGTCTATCAATAGCTGAGGGCTGGGGGTCAGGAGGCAGGGGACAGGGACAGGCTCTGCTCAGCTGCACCCTGGGATAGGCCAAGGGACAATGGATGGAAACTGCAGCACAGGAGGATCCACCTCAACATGAGGAGGAACTTCTGTACTGTGAGGGTCCCAGAGCCCTGGAGCAGGCTGCCCAGAGAGGTTGTGGAGTCTCCTTCTCTGGAGCCTTCCCAGCCCTGTCTGGATGTGTTCCTGTGTGACCTGTGCTGGATTCTCTGGGAGTTGGACTCAATGATCTTTGGAGATCCCTTCCAACCCCTAACACCCTGTGGGCACAAAGCTGTGGAACCCAGCTTGAGACCATTCCTGTGCAATCATTCAGGAGATGTTTAACCCAGAGGGAGGCAGAAGGGCCTCCTGCTGCACATCCCAAAGTCCTCTCAGCACTGTAAAAGAAACCTGAGGGCTTCAAACTGGCTGCTGGGAGACCACCAGGCCACTGCTGGGTAGAAATGCCCTGAAGGAGACCATGCAGAAGGTCTGAAGAAGGTTCCTCAGGGAACTATCCAAAATCCCCACAGGGCTTTGAGGCTGTTAGAGACCTGAGAAAGGTCTCAAGAGCATGAGGAGCAAGTGCAGGAACAAACTGTGCCTGCTGCTAGCTGGAGAGGGAGCAGTGGTGGTGGGAGGTGATTTTTGGTGGGAATGTAGAGCACAGAGCTAACCCAGATGGAACCAGGTCTGGGCTAAGAGTTGAGGTGAAGCTTTGGAAAGGCCTCCAGAGGAGAAGGAAAAGGCCAGAAAGGGGTCTGGGCAGGTTGCACTGGGGAAGGGGCTGCAAGGTTGTCACCACCTTGTCACCTTGAACTGGTTTGGTTTTTTTTCCTCTCTCCTAGATCTGTGACATTGCAATAAACTGGGCAGGAGGCCTGCACCATGCCAAGAAGTTTGAGGTAATGAAGCCACTCTAGGTGCTGCTGAGCCTTGGGGAGGCCCAGGGTCTGTGATGAGCCCTCTCTGATCCTGGTTTTCTCTCTGCTGCAGGCTTCTGGGTTCTGTTATGTGAATGACATAGTTATTGGCATCCTGGAGCTGCTCAAGTAAGGACATGGGGCAGGGGCACTGCTGCCCTGCCTGCTCTGCTGCTCTGCTCCTGCTCTCTGCTCTCTCTTTCCACCTTGCTTTCTAGAGTCCAGGAAGGCCAACAGCTTGGTTGTTGTCCTGGCTCCTCTGCAGGCACAAGAAGAGGGTTTTGAGAGTTACAGAATGGTGTGGGTGGGAAGGGAGCTCTGGAGCTCAGCCAGTCCAAGCCCCTGCTCCAGCAGGGCACCCACAGCAGCTTGCCCAGCAGCACAATGCCCAGGGGGGGTTGGAAGCTCTCCACACAAGGACACTCCACAACCTCTCTGGCCAGCCTGCTCCAGCCCTCCAGCACCCTCACACCAAACAACTTTCTCCTCCTCTTCAGATGGAGCCTCCTGGGTTCCACTTTGTGCCCCTTGTGCTGTCCCTGGGCACCACTGAGCAGAGTCTGGCCCCAGCCTCTTGCCCCCCACAGCTCCTTTAGCTCTTGCTGAGCATTGCTCAGCTCCCCTCTGGGGCTGCTCTTCTGCAGGCTCTCAGCCCCAGGGCTCTCAGCCTTTGCTCCTCACAGAGCTGCTCCAGGCCCCTTCTGGCTCCATCTGAAAGCCACCTACTGGAAATCTCTATTTCCCAGCAGAGCAGAAGATGTTTTGATGGTTGGGCCATGCATGGCTGTAGAAATGTTTTCCTTCCTAACCCATCTGATGTGCCCCAGCTCAGGTGGGCCAGGAGAGTTCTTCTGTCTGGCAGGTGGACATCAGTGGTGGCTTTCAGAACAGCAGTGTATAAATGAGGTGTGTGGGGAATAATAGAATCATAGAATGTCAGGGTTGGAAGGGGCCTCAAGGCTCAGCCAGTCCCAACCCCCTGCCATGGGCAGGGACACCTCACACCACAGCAGGTTGCTCACAGCCACATCCATCCTGGCTGCAAAAACCTCCAGGGATGAGGCTTCCACCACCTCCCTGGGCAACCTCTGCCAGGCTCTCACCACCCTCATGGGGAAGAATTTCTTCCTAACATCCAATCTGAATCTCCCCACTTCTACTTTTGCTCCATCCCCCCCAGTCCTGTCACTCCCTGACACCCTCAAAAGTCCCTCCCCAGCTTTCTTGGAGCCCCCTGCAGATCCTGGAAGGCCACAAGAAGGTCTCCTGGGAGCCTTCTCCTCTCCAGCCTGCACAACCCCAACTCTCTCAGGCTGTCTCCAGAGCAGAGCAGCTCCAGCCCTCTGCTCATCCTCATGGCCCTTCTCTGGACTGCTTCCAGCCCCTCCAGATCCTTCCTGGAACAGAGGCTCCAGAACTGGACCCAGATCTCCAGGTGTGGTCTCAGCAGAGTGGAGCAGAGGGGGAGAATCCCCTCCCTGGCCCTGCTGGCCACACTTCTCTTGCTGCAGCCCAGGCTCTCTTGGCTCACTGCTGGCTCCTGTTGAGCTTCTCATCCCCCAGCACCCCCAAGTCCTTTTCTTGGGGGCTGCTCTCCAGCCAGTCCCTGCCCAGCCTTTGTCTGTGCTTGGGATTGCCCTGACCCAGCTGCAGGACCTTGCACTTGGTCTCGTTGAACCTCATGAGGTTGTCATGGGCTCAGCTCTGCAGCCTGTCCAGGTCCCTCTGGATGGTGAGGTTGGTTGCAGTGCCTCTGCAGAGCTGTTTTCCTCCTGCCTTCAACAGGTACCACCCTCGTGTGCTCTACATTGACATCGACATCCACCACGGGGATGGGGTGCAGGAGGCCTTCTACTTGACTGACCGTGTCATGACTGTGTCCTTCCATAAGTATGGCAACTACTTCTTCCCTGGCACAGGTAGGTGTGGGCCCTGGCCCTGCCTCAGAGCCCTTGGGCAGCTCTGCAGCACTGTCAAGGTCTGAAATCACAGCTTCAGAGCTGCAGGGAGAAGTGATGGGGAAAGGGGCTTGGGAGAGAGTGACAGAAGGGACCTGGGAGATCATCTGCTCCAAGCCTCCACCATGGGCAGGGGCACTTCCCACCAGCCCAGGTGGCTCAAGGCCTCATCCAGCCTGTCCTTGAACACTTCCAGGAAGGAGGCATCCACAACCTCCCTAAGCAACCTCTTCTATGGATCCTATGCTCCTGCTCTGGCAGCGGGGTTGGACTGGAAGCTCTCCAGAGGTCCCTTCCCACCCGTAACATCCTGTGAGCCCTCAGAAAAGCAGTCCCTGGCTGCCCACGGTGCCAAGCAGAGCTCTCTGCTGGGCTGTGACTCTTAACTCCAAAGCTGGCACAGAGCAGACCTGTCCCAGGAGCATGGCCAGGACTCTGCTCCCCCCAAAAACTCCCCCGGGCTGTTCCCTGGGCCAGGCTCTGGAGCCTGCTGACCTCCCGCAGAGCCAGGCGAGCCTGCTGCCCCCTGGTGGCCAGGAGCGGCTCTGCACCGGCACCCAACCTCCCAGGCACCGACCCCGGACCCTCTCGAACTGTGACCCAGTGGCACCACGGGGACCAGCAGCACCACCTCTGCTGCAGCAGCCAGGCTGGATGAGGCCTTGAGCAAGCTGGGCTGGTGGGAGGTGTCCCTGCCCACGGCAGGGGGAGTGGAACTGGATGAGTTTTAAGCTCCCTTCCACCCCGACCCATTCTGTGAAAAGCAGGTGGAGAGGAACAGGAGTGCTTATTTGTGAGCAAGGGGGATCCCAGCTGGGTTAGGAGGTCTCAACCCAGACCAGGTGTAGCCTTCCTTGCCCCTGTGAAGGCTGAGAGCTGTTGTGACTCCTGCACTTTCCCTGGGCAGGTGACATGTACGAGGTGGGGGCCGAGAGTGGTCGCTACTACTGCCTCAATGTGCCCCTCCGAGATGGCATCGATGACCAAAGTAGGTGCTTCCTGCTGCTTCTCCTCCCCCAGCCCTTGGCTGCTCCCTCTCCTCCAGGGCCATCAGCAATGTTCCTGTCTCTCCCAAGGTTACAAACACCTCTTCCAGCCTGTCATTAACCAGGTGGTGGATTACTACCAGCCCACCTGCATTGTGCTGCAGGTAAGGAACTAAAGCTCTGCACGGCTCCATCCCTCTCAAAGCCTAAAGGCAGCTTCTGTCATAGAATTGGTTGGGTTGGAAAAGCCCTCTGAGATCAGCCAGTCCAACCAGCAACCCATCCCCACCATGGCCCCAAAGTGCCCTGGCCACAGGTTCCTTGAATACCTCCAGGGATGGGGACTCCACCACCTCCCTGGGCAGCCTGTGCCAAGACCTTCTGTTCTTGGGCAGTCAGAGTTGGTGTGTCCCAGTTGAGCTGCTGTCTGTCTGTACCCTTGGGTGAATGAGGGTGATCATGGGGTGGGGGACACTGCTGTGGCTCTGGAGATGACCAACATTTGAGGTTGATCTTTGTCTGTTCCCCAGTGCGGCGCCGACTCGCTGGGCTGCGACCGCTTGGGCTGCTTTAACCTCAGCATCAGAGGCCATGGGTGAGTGCAGCGGGGCTGGGCTTGGAGCACTTGGGTTGAATCAGAATCATTAAGTTTGGGCAAGACCTCTGAGATCATCCAGTCTGACCCTTACCCCAGCACTGCCAGGTCACCACTGAACCATGGCCCTCGGCACCACAGCTACACAGCTCTCAAACCCCTCCAGGGATGGAGACTCCACCGCTGCCTTGGGTGGCCTGGGCCAGGCCTTGCCAACCCTCAAGGGGAAGAAATTGTTCCTCATGGCCAACCTAAACCTCCCCTGGGGCAACTTGAGGCCTTTTTCTCTTGTCCTGTCACTTGTTCCTTGAGAGAAGAGCCCAACCCCTACCTGGCTGCAATCTCCTTTCAGGGAGTTGTAGAGACCCAGAAGGTTTCCCTCAGCCTCTTCTTCTCCAGACCAAACACCCCCAGTTCCCTCAGCTGCTTCCTCCCCAGCCCTGTTCTCCAGACCTTTCCCCAGCTTTGGTGCCCTTCTCTGGACATTCTCCAGCCTCTCAATGTTCTTCTTGAAGTGAGGGCCCAGAACTGAACCCAGCACTCAAGGTATGACCTCACCAGTGCCCAGCACAGAGGGACAATCCCTGCCCTGCTCCTCTGGCTAGTGTTGAAAGATCATCCTTTAATCCGAAGGACTCTGAGCCCTCTGCTGTGGGGTTTGAGGTTTGCCTTCAGCCTTCCAGCAGCCACCAGCAGGTTTTTGGTTGGGTTTTTATCTCTTGCCTGCCAGGAGGGGATCTCAGAGCAAGGCCTGCAGCCACTGGCGGAGGAGCAATTGATGTTGTAGCTCCTGGGTGAAAGCTGTCACCTGCAGGTCTATCACCCCAGCAGTGGTGGTGTTGGGTGGCATTGGTGGATGTCCACCACAGCTGACAGCTCTGGCACCTTTGTTGGCCTTTCTAGGGAGTGTGTGGAGTATGTGAAGAGCTTCAACATCCCCTTGCTGGTGCTGGGAGGAGGTGGCTACACGGTGCGCAACGTGGCACGGTGCTGGTGAGTCTCTCCTGCTGCCTTGGAGGTAGGCAGCAGCTGTGGGCTTTGTCCCAGTGGCACCACGTAGCTCTCTCTGGTCTGATCTCCTCTCACTCCACCTTTGCAGGACTTATGAGACCTCCTTGCTGGTAGATGAAGCCATAAGTGAAGAGCTGCCCTACAGCGGTGAGTTGGAGTTGGCTCTTTGCCTCTCTTAGCTGAGCTCAGATGTTTGATGTCAGCTGAACAAAGTAGGGGATTGGTTTGGGTGGAAAAGACCTCAAAGATCATTGAGTCCAGCCCCACCATGGCCATCAAACCATGGCCACACATTCCTTGAACACCTTCAGGGATGGGCACTCCACCACCTCCCTGGGCAGCCTGTGCCAATCCCTGACCACTCCTGCAGGAAGAAATATTTCCTCATCTCCAACCTAACCTTCCCCTGGTGAAGTTTAAGCCACATTTGTACTCCTCATTTCCCAGAGATAAGATCAGGGCTGAGGTGACAGCACTGTCTGATCTCAGAGATGCCCTTAGTCATCTCCTGCCACCTGCTTGGAGATGTTGCTGGGCAGCCACACCCTTCCTGGGTCATGCAGCACTGACATGGAATGGCTCAGGTTGGAAAGGACCTCAGAGATCATCTCCTCCAAACCCCTGCCATGCCCAGGGACACCTCTCAATTTGCCTTGGTTGCCCAAGGCCTCATCTAACCTGGTCTTGAGCACCTCCAGGGAGGAGGAATCCACAGCCTCCCTGGGCAGCCTGTTCCAGAGTCTCATCACCCTTGTACTGAAGAACTTCTTCCTCAGCTCCAGTCTAACCCTGCTCTGCCTCAGCTTCAAACCATTCCCCCTTGACCTGTCCCTAGACACCCTCAGGAAAAGTCATAGAATGATAGAATCAGTCAGGGTGGGAAGGGACCACAAGGCTCAGCCAGTTCCAACCCCCCTGCCATGGGCAGGGACACCTCACACTACAGCAGGCTGGCCAGAGCCTCATCCAGCCTGGCCTTAAACACCTCCAGGGATGGAGCCTCAACCACCTCCCTGCACAACCCATTCCAGGCTCTCACCACCCTCATGGGGAAGTCCCTCTGCAGCCTTCCTGGAGGATCCCTTCAGGTATTGAAAGGTAGCCTTAAGGTGCCCCCTGGAGTCTTCCCTTCTCCAGGCTGAGCCACCCCAGCTCTCTCAGCCTCTCCTCATAGCAGAGGTGCTCCAGCCCTCCTCTGGACTCTTAACTTTGGGTTGTTTCCTGTTCAGTGACCTCAGCATGGCTTTGGTGACTCTGTTGTCATGGAATCCCAGGCTGGGAGTGACCTCAAGGATCATTTGGGCCAAGCTTTTTTGGCAAAAGATTGGTCTAGACAGGCTGGCCAGGGAGGTGGTGGAGTCCTCATCCCTGGAGGGGTTTCAAAGCCATGGAGATGTGGTGCTGAGGGACCTGGTTTGGTGGTGACCTGGCAGTGCTGGGGTAATGGTTGGACCTGATGAGCTTAGAAGTCCCTTCCAACAGAGACAGTTCTGTGATTCCATGATCCTGTATCATCTGTCCCACTTGGTTTGGTGTCAGCAGCTATGCTGATGGGATGTTTATAGGTCAAGGGAGGTTCTTCTCCCCTCTGCTTTGCCCTGGTGAGGCCACAGCTGGAGTCCTGGGTCCAGTTCTGGGCTCCCCAGTTCAGGAGAGACAGAGAACTGCTGGAGAGAGTCCAGAGGAGGCTACAAAGCTGCTGAGGGGCCTGGAGCAGCTCTGTGAGGAGCAAAGGCTGAGAGCCCTGGGGCTGAGAGCCTGCAGAAGAGCAGCCCCAGAGGGCAGCTGAGCAATGCTCAGCAAGAGCTAAAGGAGCTATGGGGGGCAAGAGGCTGGGGCCAGACTCTGCTCAGTGGTGCCCAGGGACAGCACAAGGGGCAAGGGACACAAAGTGGCAGCCAGGAGGTTGCATCTGAAGAGGAGGAGAAAGTTGTTTGGTGTGAGGGTGCTGGAGGGCTGGAGCAGGCTGGCCAGAGAGGTTGTGGAGTGTCCTTGTGTGGAGAGCTTCCAACCCCCCCTGGGCATTGTGCTGCTGGGCAAGCTGCTGTGGGTGCCCTGCTGGAGCAGGGGCTTGGGCTGGCTGAGCTCCAGAGCTCCCTTCCACCCCACCATGCTGGGATGCTGTGCTGTAGTTCCTGATGGTCTGAGGGCTGTGCTTTTGGGGGTCTGGTCCCTCCTGGTGTGGTGTGGTCCAGCTCTGCTCCCCAGAGAGCAGTGCTGGCTCCTCAGGCTCCCTGCTGTGACTCTGCTCCTTCCACCTCAGAGTACTTCGAGTACTTCGCCCCAGACTTCACTCTGCATCCTGATGTCAGCACCAGGATTGAGAACCAGAACTCCAGGCAGGTGAGTCCCTGCAGCCTTTGTCCAAGGTCCAGCTATGTGCTGTGATGCTTTGATGTTTGATGCTGTGCCCTCTGAAGCCTGATGGATCCCAGCCAAGGAGTTCTTGGAAGGGCAAAAAAAATAAGGCCAAAACCCAAGCAGGAGCTTTTCCTCTGAGGTCATAGAATGGTCTGGGTTGGAAGAGACCTCCAAAGGTCATCCAGTCCAACCCCCTCTGCACTCAGCAGGAGCATCCTCAACCAGATCAGGTTGCCCAGAGCCCTGTTGAGCCTCACCTCTTAAATATCTCCAAGGATGGGACCTCAACCACCTCCCTGTGCAACCTGTTGGCAGTGTTCCAGCAGCCTCATGCTACAGAACGTGTTCAGAAGGTGGTGTAGCAGCTGAGGACCTTGCTGCTTGTGCCTTTGTTGTCTGTGCAGTACTTGGATCAGATCAGGCAGACCATCTTTGAGAACCTGAAGATGCTGAACCATGCTCCCAGCGTGCAGATCCACGACGTGCCCTCCGACCTGCTCAGCTACGACCGCGCCGACGAGCCCGACCCCGAGGAGAGAGGCTCTGAGGAGAACTACAGCAGGTACCACACAGGCCAGGGGCCAGGCCAGAAGGCACCTCCACAGCTCACCCAGCCCAACCCCCCCTGCACTCAGCAGGGACGTCCCCAGCTAGATCAGGTTGCCCAGAGCCCTGTCCAGCCTCACCTTGAGTATCTCTGGGGATGGATCCTCAGCCACCTCCCTGGGCAGCCTGTTGCAGTGTTCCAGCAGCCTCATACTGAAGAACTTCTTCCTGATAGCCAATCTAAATCTGCCCTTCTCCAGTTTGATCCCTGAGGTCCCTTCCAGCCCTGACAGTTCTGTGATTCTCTGATCTCCAGAGCTGGAGCCTCAATCACCTCCCTGGGCAACCTCTTCCAGTGTTCCACCACCCTCCTGGTGCAGAACTTGTTCCTCACATCCAATCTCAATCTGCTCTGCTCTCATTCCAAACCATTGTCCCTGCTCCTGTCCCTGCAGGCCTTTGCAAACAGTCTCTCTGCAGCCTTCCTGTAGCCTCCTTCAGGTACTGGAAGCTGCTCTAAGGTCTCCCTGGAGCCTCCTCCTCTCCAGGCTGAACACCCCCAGCTCCCTCAGCCTGGCCTCAGAGCAGAGCTGCTCCAACCCCCTGAGCATTCCATGGCCTCCTCTGGACCCTCTCCATCAGCTCCAGGTCCTTCCTGTGCTGAGGGCTCCAGAGCTGCACACAGTGCTCCAGGTGAGGTCTCAGCAGAGCCAAGTGGCAGAATCACCTCTCAGGCTCTGCAGGCAATGCTGCTTTGGATGCAGCCCAGGCTGGGATCTGCCTTCTGTGCTGCAAGCTCCCCCTGCCTGCTCCTGGCCAGCTTCTCCCCCACCAGCACCCCCAAGGCCTTCTCCTCAGGGCTGCTTTCTGTCACCTCATCCCCAAGATGTTCTTCTGAAGAAAGGGAGCTTCCCTTTGGTCCCTGCTGGGGTGGTGGTCACTGGGGACCACCTATCTCCTACAGCAGACTCTAAGCCACTTCCAAGTGAGTTCTTAGTTACCCAGAGAAGGACCTGAGAGTGCTGGTGGGCAGCAAGTTCCCCATGAGCCAGAAATGTGTCTTCATGGCCAAGGCGGTCAATGGCCTCCTGGGATGTATTTTAGAAGAGTGTGGGCAGTAGGTTGTGTGAGCTTCTCCTTTTCCTCTGCTTTGCCCTGCTGAGGCCACAGCTGCAGTCCTGGGTCCAGTTCTGGGCTCCCCAGTTCAGGAGAGACAGGGAACTGCTGGAGAGAGTCCAGAGGAGGCTACAAAGCTGCTGAGGGGCCTGGAACAGCTCTGTGAGGAGCAAAGGCTGAAAGCCCTGGGGCTGAGAGCCTGCAGAAGAGCAGCCACAGAGGGCAGCTGAGCAATGCTCAGCAAGAGCTAAAGGAGCTGTGGGGGGCAAGAGGCTGGGGCCAGACTCTGCTCAGTGGTGCCCAGGGACAGCACAAGGGGCAAGCAAGGGGCACAAACTGGAACCCAGGAGGTTGCATCTGAAGAGAAAGTTGTTTGTTGTGAGGGTGCTGGAGGGCTGGAGCAGGCTGGCCAGAGAGGTTGTGGAGTGTCCTTGTGTGGAGAGCTTCCAACCCCCCCTGGGCATTGTGCTGCTGGGCAAGCTGCTGTGGGTGCCCTGCTGGAGCAGGGGGCTTGGACTGGCTGAGCTCCAGAGCTCCCTTCCCAACCCTACCATGATGACCTTCTGGGAGTCTCCGCTTTTAGCCAGAGACCCTCTCCCTGGGGTGTTGGTGTGTAGGCCATCTCCTGACCTTCAGCAGCATGTCCCAGGTGTTCTCCTCTGGCCCAGGGGTGCCCAGGGCTCTCCTCACTCCTCTTGGTTGTCTTCCCCTCCAGGCCTGAAGCTGCCAACGAGTTCTATGACGGCGACCACGACAACGACAAAGAGAGCGACGTTGAGATCTGAGGGCACTGCTGTGGGCTCTGCCCCCTGAGGAGGTCCCACACTGGCCATGGGTGCTTGGAGCAGGCAGCTGGGCCCTGCAGGAGCCAGTCAGCCCTCCCTTTTGTATCTGACTGCAGGTGGTGGCAGCAGGAACACCACCACCACCACCAGAGCTGGTCTCTGCTACCCGGAGAGGCAGAGAGCAGTGAAACCTTTGTCCTCGACCTCCCACCCTGTGGCACGGTGCCAGCTGGCACTGCTCTGGGAAGTGGCAGTTCCAAGCAGCACTGCAATCTGTGCTGCATCCTGTCTGGCAGCTGTGCCACCCAGAGCCTTCAGCCACCTCCTGTAACTCCCATCCAGGCTTCTGCCAGCGAGGTGGGACCTGGTCAGGCTGTCCCTACCCTCTCTGCCACTCTTCAGCAGCAACACCCAACCCCTCCCGCTCACCCCAGCCCCCTGCTCAGCTCCCCAGCAACTCTCCTCTGAAGCCTGCACTGGAGAGTTGCTTCCTGACATCCCTTCTAACCTCCTGATGCTGCACAGCTGGAGGAAGACCACCTGAGGAGCCAAGGCCTGGTGTGGGATAGGGATTGGGTGCATCCCTGGAGTGGGGAGCAGGGACGCAGGAGCTCTGCAGGGCCTCATGATGCTCATTCCCCTCCATGCTCAGTTTTGTGTTCCCAGATCAGTTCCACAACACCTTGAGGAGTTGGACCCAACTCCCCTGCTCTCTGGGAGGCCAGAAGCCCTCTGAAGCAGAGGTCTGGCTGCCAGGCACCTCTGAGGTAGCTTCCAGCTGTGGTTGCCAAGGTCCTGCCTGGCCCCTCTGTTAGCAAGAGGCCAGGGCTGCTGCTGGGAGCAGAAACCATTCCCTTCTGATGGTACTTTCTCCTCCCTGACCATCTCCCCTTGCCCTCACACAGCAGGGGCCTTCCAATGCCCATCTCCTGCCTTCTTGCTGCTCCATCCCCTGGTCCCTGTAACGGTTCTGAGGGTGCTGAGGGGAGGTGGGAGGGTTTCAGCCTCTGGCTGTCTTCTGCTGGGGTTGTTTACTGGTGGCTTTGACCATTAAAGGAAGAGGCAGTATTTTTCTTACCTGACCTGGTGGTTGGCTCTTCTGTGGCTTCTGTCGTCCCAAGCCTGGAGAACACCACCAGAAGGGCAGTGTCCTTCTGCATCTGAGTGGAGGGCAGTCAGCTCCTTGAAGTGTACCCTGATGAGTCTTCAGCCTCAGTGCACCATGAGCAGAGCCCTGAATTCCCTTACCAGAGGACAACTTCAGTGGTGGAGGCTCCTGCTCATGCTTCTGAGTCCAGTGAAAGCTCTGCAAGAAGCTTTAAGGGCTGATTCCAGAGGCGTCTGCTGCAGTGGTTTTTAATCTCCAAGCTCTGACCTCCTGTGACCTCATGGTGCCTTGGACTTGCAGCTTCAATCAGAGTCTGCTCCTTGCAGCTTCATTTTGATAGATTCACAGAGTGGGTTGGGTTGGAAGGGACCTTTGAGATCAGCCAGTTCCAACTCCCCTTAGACCAAGATCCTCAAGGCCTCATCCAGCCTGGCCTTGAACACCTCCAGGCAGGAGGCAGCCACAGCTTCCCTGGGCAACCTGTGCCAGTGTCTCCCCACCCTCACTGCAAAGACTTCCTTCCTCAGCTCCAGTCTCAATCTCCCCTCTCCCAGCTCAAAGCCATTGTCCCTCCTCCTGTCATTCCCAGCCCTTGCCCAAAGTCCCTCCACAGCTCTCCTGGAACCCCTTCAGGTACTGGAAGGCTGCTTTGAGGTCTCCCTGGAGCCTTCTTGTCTGAACAGCCCCAACTCTCCCAGCCTGTCCCCACAGGGGAGGTTCTGCAGCCCTCTGATCATTGTGGCCTCCTCTGGACCCTCTCCAGCAGCTCCAGGTCCTTCTTGTGCTGGGGGCCCCAGCACTGGAGGCAGTGCTGCAGGAGGGGTCTGAGCAGAGCAGAGGGCAGCATCCCCTCCCTGTGCTGCTGCTCTCCCTGCTCTGGATGCAGCTCAGCACACAGCTGCCTGCTGGGCTGCCAGGGACCACTGCTGGCTCCTGTCACCAACTGACACCCCCGAGGCCTTCTCCTCAACTTGTCAGTGATGAGCAGCTCTGTGAGGAGCAAAGGCTGAGAGCCCTGGGGGTGGCGGAGCCTGGAGAAGCGCAGCCCCAGCGGGAGTCTGATCAATGCTCTGCAAGAGCTAAAGGGTGGAGGGCAAGAGGCTGGGGTCAGACTCTTGCCAGTGGTGCCCAGGGACAGGACAGGGGGCAAGGGGCACAAAGTGGAAGCCAGGAGGTTCCATCTAGACAGGAGGAGGAACCCAAAGCAGGTAGGCGGAGAGGCTGGGGCAGAGATCTGGGGGTTAGAGCCGGGGGGGGTTTTCTTCTTTCCCTGTTTTTTTCTTGCTTTATTCTCCTGTTCTCCAGCCCCCCCCCATCCAGCCGGCGGCTTCTAGGACCCAGGGGAGACTCTCCGCGACCTGTGGGCGGGTCCTGGAGCGCTGTGGGTGTGGCTATATCATTAATATTCATGAGGCAGCCTCGCTGCCTGCGCGGGCTCTCGGCGGCGGCTGCGGTGAACGCGGTGGGGCTGGGGGGTCTCGGGAGGTCCCGGGGGGCCCCAGGGGGCTATCGGGTGGTCCCGGGGGCTCCTGGAGGCTCCCGGCATGGTTCTGGGGTGGGGATTCTCGAGGTGTTCCCGGCGGGATCGGGTCCGCGGCTCCTCCTGCCCTGGCTCCGGGGTTCCCTCCGGCTTCTCTCGCGCCTCCAGCTCTTGGAAGAGCCTCGAAACCACCCCGTAAGTGATGTCCGATGGGTAGCAAAGCAGGTTGTTGGGTTATCTGGGGGTTAATCTGGGGGACCTGGGGGGGTTTCAGGGCTGTTCGGGTGTCCGGTGTGTAGCTACGGGACTTGAGACCTGCGGCTCTGCTTTCCTTCCTGCGAAATAATTCTGGTTCTCCTCTCAGTGTTTTCGTGTTCCCCTCAAATGTCCAATTCCAGGAGCCCCCCAGGGCCGCTGAGCTCAGCCCTCGGTGATGCTCCGTTGGGATCACTCCTCGCCCCCGGGCTCTCCAGATCTCTGCGCACCCCAAGCTGGGCTTCGGGAGCTGCTCGGATTCCCGATGACAGCTCCCGGCTGCTGGTTAGGCTGAAAAAATCCACCCCTGGAAGGTCATCGAACATCCACCTGAGGCAGGTAGGACCCGAAGCTGTGTGTTGGTGGAGCAACTGCCACGATTTCCAGGTGCTGGGGGATGGAGGGACCGAAAGGCTTGGACCGAGCAGGGCTCTGCTCACGGCTCGGTGCTTTCTTTGTGCTCCTCATTGTCCTGCAGCCGTTGGGATTTGGCGGTTAATGAGCCTGCTTTGAAGGGGTTGGTTGGCCAGGCTGGGCTGAGGGTGAAGCTTTTGTCCTCGCCGAGGAGGGGCAGGAATGGTGATGCCTGGCTCAGCTCCTGCGTTAGCCTCCGGATTGCTTTGGGAAGTTTTACATCTCCCTCTTTGGAAGGAGCTTTATTGTCTCGCTGGATGGTCTGGGTGGGGAGGGACCTTTCAAGCTCATCTACTCCACTCCTGCTGCACTCAGCAGGGACAGCTCCAACCAGAGCAGGATGCTCACAGCCCCAAACAACCTCACCTGGGATGGTTCCAGCCATGGGGCAGCTCCCAGCTCTCTGGGCAGCCTGGGCCAGGCTCTCCCCACCCTCAGGGTCAAACATTTCTCCCTTCTCTCCACTCTCCATCTCCCTCTTTCAGTTCAAACCATCCCCCCTTGGCCTGCCCCAACAGACCCTGCTCCAAACTCTGTCCCCAGCTTTCTTTTTGTCCCCTTTAAGCACTAAAAGTCCTAAATCTCCCCTCTCTTAGGTCCAAATGTTTATTATTACTAGAGACAAGTGGGGGTTGGGTTCTTCTCCCTGGTATCAGGTGACAGAAGGAGGGGAAATGGCTTCAGGTTGTGCCAGGGGAGGGTTAGTTTGGAGATGAGGAAAAATTTCTTTGCTGCAGGAGTGGTCAGGGATTGGCACAGGCTGCCCAGGGAGGTGGTGGAGTGCCCATCCCTGAAGGTGTTCAAGGAATGTGTGGCCATGGCTCTTGGGGCCAAGGTTTGATGGCCATGGTGGGGTTGGGTTGATGTTGGTGGTGACAAGTGGTGCCCAGGGACAGCACAAGGGGCAAGCAAGGGGCACAAAGTGGCAGCCAGGAGGTTCCATGTGAAGAGGAGGAGAAAGTTGTTTGGTGTGAGGGTGCTGGAGGGCTGGAGCAGGCTGGCCAGAGAGGTTGTGGAGTGTCCTTGTGTGGAGAGCTTCCAACCCCCCCTGGGCATTGTGCTGCTGGGCAAGCTGCTGTGGGTGCCCTGCTGGAGCAGGGGGCTTGGGCTGGCTGAGCTCCAGAGCTCCCTTCCAACCCCTCACGCTCTATTGTTCAAAGAAAGGCAATAGTCCAGCTCTATTCTGCTCACAGCCAAGTGTCCTTTGATCATCCTCTTGTGGCTCAAGTCCTCCTCTGAAGCCACTCAAGCAACTGAAGCCAAATTGGAGTCGTTGAACCTCCTCCAGTGAGCCCTAATTGGTGTCTCCCTACAAAGGTCTCACTGTGCAGCACTGCTGAGGCCCAGCAGGGCCTGAGATTGGCCTTTCATAGGGGGATGAGAATTGTTTGGGTTGGAAAAGACCTCCAAGATCATCCAGTCCAACCCTTCTCTGACTCTGCCAAGGCTGGAGCTAAACCGTGGCCCTCAGCACCACATCTCTGGGGGTATTCAATACCTCCAGGGATTCAACCACCCTCCTGGGCAGCCTGAGTCAGGGAGGCTTGAGGACCTTTTCACAGTGAAGAAGCTTCTGATGTCCAACCTGAACCTCCCCTGATTGAAGCCATGGAGACTGGATGGTCTCCACAGGTCCTTTCCATCGTTCTGTGATTCTGTCAGGGTGGATTTCATCTTTCTAAGGAGACTCAGCCCCAATGGATGCTTGCTGAGCTCAACAGCAGTTTGTGTTTGCCACCCCCTGGTGCTGGCCATGGAGCTCTGCTCACTCCAGTCCACAGGTGTGGATATTTCAGAGCTGTTCTGCTTTCCTTCAGCAGCTGGAGATGGAGCTGGGCAAAGAGAAGCAGCAGCCTCCAGGGGAGAAGGATGAGATGATCCAGCAAAGATGTCTTGCTGTGGCCAGTGTTGTGAGTACCCCTGACCCTCACTGGGTCTCCAGAAGGAGACACTCCATCATCTGCAGTGGCTGCAGCCCAAAACCTGCCTCTGACAGGCTCACAGGATGTTAGGGAAGCTCTGGAGAGCTTCCAGTCCAACCCCCCTGCCAGAGCAGGAGCAGAGAATCCAGCACAGGTCACACAGGAACACATCCAGACAGGGCTGGAAAGGCTCCAGAGAAGGAGACTCCACAACCTCTCTGGGCAGCCTGCTCCAGGGCTCTGGGACCCTCACAGTGCAGAAGTTCCTCCTCCTGTTGAGGTGGAACCTCCTGTGCTGCAGTTTCCATCCATTGTCCCTTGGCCTATCCCAGGGTGCAGCTGAGCAGAGCCTGTCCCTGTCCCCTCCCTCCTGACCCCCAGCCCTCAGCTATTGATAGACATTGAGCAGATCCCTCTCAGCCTTCTCCTCTCCAGACTCTCACCCCCAGGGCTCTCAGCCTCTCCTCCCCAGGCAGTCTCCAGTCCCTTCAGCATCCTTGGAGCCCTCCCTTGGACTCTCTCCAGCAGATCCTTGTCCCTCCTGAACTGGGGAGCCCAGAACTGGATGCAATATTCCAGGTGAGGTCTCCCCAGGGCAGAGCAGAGGGAGAGGAGAACCTCCCTGGATCTGCTGGACACACTTTTCTTGCTGCACCCCAGGATCCCCTTGGCTCTCTTGGCCCCATGGGCACACTGCCTTTGTCTCCATTGCTCCTTGGCTCATTGCTGTGCACCACCCACAAGACCCTGCCCCCTCCCCTTGCCCCCCAGCCCTCAGCTATTGATAGACATTGATGGGCTGCTGGGTTGGGCAGAGGCTTGGATCTTCATCTCTGATGTGACAGGAGGAGTGCCCTGGGGGTGGGTGGTGGAGGTTTGGAGGAAAAAAAAGGAGGCACCCCAGGTGCTCCCACGCTCCTTGGATGGTCCTGCTCAGCCCTGGCTGTTGCCCCTGCAGGTGGACACAGGCCTGGCTGCATGGAAGAGCTGCAGATTGAAGGGGAGGAGACCAAAATGGAGCAACTACTTCATGCACCTGGTGGGAAGGAGATGCTGGGTGTGGAGGAGGAGCAGAGACTATGGAGGAGCAGGAGCTGGCAGGCAGTGTCCCATCTGAGTGAGGAGGTTCATGTTGGGCTGAGACAGGGGCTGGTGAGTTGGGGGTGGGGTACACCAGGCCAGAGGGTGTCCTCTCCTCCAAGAGCTCAGTGTCCTCAAGGGAAACCATGAGGAGAGGCTGCCCTGGTCAGAGCTCTGGAGATGGCCCTCAGGGGGTTCTGAGAGACAGCAGAAAGCTGGTGAGCTGATTCTCATCCTGCTCCTCTCCTCAGGAGCTCTTGAGCTGATTCTCATCCTGCTCCTCTCCTCAGGAGCTCTTGAGCTGATTCTCATCCTGCTCCTCTCCTCAGGAGCTCTTGAGCTGATTCTCATCCTGCTCCTCTCCTCAGGAGCTCTTGAGCTGATTCTCATCCTGCTCCTCTCCTCAGGAGCTCTTGAGCTGATTCTCATCCTGCTCCTCTTCTCAGGAGCTCTTGAGCTGATTCTCATCCTGCTCCTCTCCTCAGGAGCTCTTGAGCTGATTCTCATCCTGCTCCTCTCCTCAGGAGCTCTTGAGCTGATTCTCATCCTGCTCCTCTCCTCAGGAGCTCTTGAGCTGATTCTCATCCTGCTCCTCTCCTCAGGAGCTCTTGAGCTGATTCTCATCCTGCTCCTCTCCTCAGGAGCTCTTGAGCTGATTCTCATCCTGCTCCTCTCCTCAGGAGCTCTTGAGCTGATTCTCATCCTGCTCCTCTCCTCAGGAGCTCTTGAGCTGATTCTCATCCTGCTCCTCTCCTCAGGAGCTCTTGAGCTGATTCTCATCCTGCTCCTCTCCTCAGGAGCTCTTGAGCTGATTCTCATCCTGCTCCTCTCCTCAGGAGCTCTTGAGGTGATTCTCATCCTGCTCCTCTCCTCAGGAGCTCTTGAGCTGATTCTCATCCTGCTCCTCTCCTCAGGAGCTCTTGAGCTGATTCTCATCCTGCTCCTCTCCTCAGGAGCTCTTGAGCTGATTCTCATCCTGCTCCTCTCCTCAGGAGCTCTTGAGCTGATTCTCATCCTGCTCCTCTCCTCAGGAGCTCTTGAGGTGATTCTCATCCTGCTCCTCTCCTCAGGAGCTCTTGAGCTGATTCTCATCCTGCTCCTCTCCTCAGGAGCTCTTGAGCTGATTCTCATCCTGCTCCTCTCCTCAGGAGCTCTTGAGCTGATTCTCATCCTGCTCCTCTCCTCAGGAGCTCTTGAGCTGATTCTCATCCTGCTCTTCTCAGGAGCTCTTGAGGTGATTCTCATCCTGCTCCTCTCCTCAGGAGCTGTTTTTGTGTTCTGGAGAGATCTGAATCCTGGACTGAACAGGACTGGAGTTGTCTGCCTTGAATCTCTGCTGCTGAACCTTTTCCAGCTCTCAGACCTCTTTCAGAAGATCCCCAGATCTGCCCTGGGAAGACCTGGCTTAGGTGGGCTTGACCCTGGAGTGGTTTGGCTTTACCCTTGGAGGCTTGGAGACACCCCCAGAAGGTGCTGAGCGGATTGTCAGAGCAGCAAAGAGCAGAGATGTTTGAGTTGGCCTCTGGGCTGCCTGATGTTTGCTGCTGTCTTCACTTCACAGACTGAGCACCACAGCTCTCTGAGGCCCCTTTGCACCACTGACATGTGGGCTTGGCAGGAATCAGAGAGTCAGTCAGGGTGGGAAGGGACCACAAGGATCAGCCAGTTCCAACCCCCCTGCCATGGGCAGGGACACCTCACACCAGATCAGGCTGGCCAGAGCCACATCCAGCCTGGCCTTAAACACCTCCAGGGATGGGGCCTCAACCACCTCCCTGGGCAACCCATTCCAGGCTCTCACCACTCTCATGGGGAAGAACTTCTTCCTCACTTCCAGTCTGAATCTCCCCATTTCCAGTTTTATTCCATTCCCCCCAGTCCTGTCACTCCCTGACACCCTCCAAAGTCCCTCCCCAGCTTTCTTGGAGCCCCCTGCAGATAATGGAAGGCCACAAGAAGGTCTCCTGGGAGCCTTCTCCTCTCCAGACTGCACAACCCCAACTCTCTCAGTCTGTCTCCAGAGCAGAGCAGCTCCAGCCCTCTGCTCATCCTCGTGGCCCTTCTCTGGACACCTTCCAGCACCTCCAGATCCTTCCTGGAACAGAGGCTCCAGCACTGGACACAGAGCTCCAGCTGTGGTCTGGGCAGAGTGGAGCAGAGGGGGAGAATCCCCTCCCTCAACCTTCCCTTCCTTCAGCTCATGGGGGGAGGCCATCAGGTCCCCAGAAGGTCACACAGGTCACCTGCCTGTGAGAAGGGAAGGTGGCAGCAGCTTGTGAAGGGAAGGAAGAGGCTTTGAGCTAGAGGTGAGCATCTGGGCCATGCTCCAGGGTGGGTTCCTCTTTGCTTTGGGCAGCTGAGCTCAAAGTGACCTCTGGCATGGTCTTTGCTTCTGCTTCAGGTGGAGAGGCTGAAAGAAGAGCTTGGAGACACCACCAAGGGAAACAGCTTCACACTCTTCTTCCCTGCCAGCAGCTTCAGCTCCAGGCACCCCAGAGAGCACCCAGCCAGCTCCACTGCCTGGTTCTGGAGGCATCCCAGCAGCTGCTTCTCTCCCAGGCTGCTCTGCCATCCCACCACCTCCACCAGGAGTGAGTCTTGGCCCTGCTGGCTTCAGACCCACAACAGCCTGTGGCCCTCCACTGCTTCCATGAGGGATGCCTCTGGAGAAGCTTCTCAGCAGCCATGCAGCTGTGAGGACCACACTGGATTAAGGTAGGACCTCCACTCTAAAGTTCTCTCACCTCAAGCTTCTCCTTTGCTTTGTGCCTCCTCTCCTGACAGCAGCCCAGCTGAGGGCTTTGCAGTGCCCTGCTTGCAGCACTCTGCAGGAGGAGAGGAGTTCAGCTTGGCCTTGGTGGGCAGGGAGAGCACCCAGGGACCTGAAGGGCTTGGTCCAACCAAACCCATGGAGGAGGAGGTTTGGCCTGTAGGGTGCTGGCATGTGCCAACTTCTGCCACCTTTGAAGGTGGTGATGGCCTGGAAGATCTTCACTGCTGCCAGACTCAGGGAGCAGGGCTGCAGGCAGCTGGTCTGAAGGACTTCAGTTCCCCCTAAAAATGAAGGTTCCTCCAAAAAAAGTAAAAGTTCTCCTCAAAATGAAGGCTCCTCAGAAAAAAAGGAGGACCCTCTGGAAAAAGGAAGGTTTTCCTCTTGCCCAAGGAGGTGCAATGGGCTGGAGTGGTGAAAGTGGTCAAGGAGGGAGCAGGGCTGCAGGCAGCTGGTCTGAAAGGGTTCAGCTTCTCCTCAAAATGAAGGTTCCTCAGAAAAAAAAGGATGCCCCTCCAAAAAATGAAGGCTCCCCTCTTGCCCAGGGAGGTGCAATGGGCTGGGCTGGTGCAAGTGGTGCAAGTGGTGAAGGAGGGAGCAGGGCTGCAGGCAGCTGGTCTGAAGGGATTCAGCTTCTCCTCAAAATGAAGGTTCCTCCAAAAAAGTAAAGGTTCTCCTCAAAAATGAACTGCTGCCCTGAGTCTCTGTCCTGTGGAAGCTCCCATCATAGGCTGCCAGGACTTAGGAAGCTCTTGTGAAGACCTAAAGGCCCTTCCAGATGAAGAGATCCTCTTTGGCTCCAAAGGGAGGGAGGAATCTCCTGGCTAAGCACTGGCAGCAGCAGCATGGAATGGGTTGGGTTGGAAAGGACCTTTAAAGGTCACCCAGTCCCAACCCCCCTGCACTCAGCAGGGACAGCTCCAGCAGGATGCTCACAGCCCCAGACAACCTCACCTGGGATGGTGCCAGCCATGGGGCAGCTCCCAGCTCTCTGGGCAGCCTGGGCCAGGCTCTCCCCACCCTCAGGGTCAAACATTTCTCCCTTCTCTCCACTCTCCATCTCCCTCTTTCAGTTCAAACCATCCCCCCTTGGCCTGTCCCAACAGGTCCTGCTCAAAACTCTGTCCCCAGCTTTCTTCTAAGCATTGGAAGGTCTCAAGGTCTCCCTGGAGCCTTCTCCTCTCCAGGCTGCACAACCCCAACTCTCCCAGCCTGGCCTCACAGCAGAGGGCTTCCAGCCCTGCCAGCAGTGCTGTGGCCTCCTCTGGCCCTGCTCCAACAGGTCCCTGGCACTCTTCTGCTGACTCTCCAGCACTGCAGGTGGCTCTCCCCCCTCCCCAGGTGGCTCTCCCACACCCCTCAGAGCTCTCTGTTACACCTCTCCCTGTCAAACACTCCTGGGGGAGTGCCCCCCTTGGCCCTGCACCCAGGGCAGGCTTTGGGCTGTGTGATGTCCTGGGCTGTGAAGAAGGAGGGCTGGAGGGGAGGTGTCCACAGGCTGCCCAGCCCTGTGCTCCCTAACACCACACTGCAAGGGGAGAAACACCTCCAGGCTTTGAGCTTCTCCTGTGGAGCAAGGGAAGAGAGCTGCAGGTTCTCCAGAGGTTCTCCTTCCTCTGCTCCCCTTCCCTCTGCTCTGCTTCCCTCTGCTCCACTTCCCTCTGCTCCCCTTCCCTCTGCTCCCCTTCCCTCTGCTCCCCTTCCCTCTGCTCTCCTTCCCTCTGCTCCCCTTCCCTCTGCTCCCCTTCCCTCTGCTCCCCTTCCTCTCTCCCCTTCCTCTCTCCCCTTCCTCTCTCCCCTTCCTCTCTCCCCTTCCTCTCTCCCCTTCCCTCTGCTCCCCTTCCCTCTGCTCCCCTTCCCTCTGCTCCCCTTCCTCTGCTCCCCTTCTCTCTGCTCCCCTTCTCTCTGCTCCCCTTCCTCTGCTCCCCTTCCTCTCTCCCCTTCCTCTCTCCCTTCCTCTCTCCCTTCCTCTCTCCCTTCCCTCTGCTCCCCTTCCTCTGCTCCCCTTCCTCTGCTCCCCTTCCCTCTGCTCCCTTCCTCTCTCCCTTCCTCTGCTCCTTCCCTCTCTCCTTCCCTGCTCTCTTCCTCTGCTCCCCTTCCTTGCTCCCCTTCCTTGCTCCCCGTCCCTCTGCTCCCCTTCCTCTCTCCCCTTCCTCTCTCCCCTTCCTCTCTCCCCTTCCTCTCTCCCCTTCCTCTCTCCCCTTCCTCTCTCCCCTTCCTCTCTCCCCTT
>NW_026539290.1:40000-58000 GCF_027791375.1 Indicator indicator | reverse complement strand
TGGATTCTGTGGTCCTGCTCTGGCAGGGGAGTTGGACTTGATGATCTTTGAAAGTCCCTTCCAACCCCTAACATCCTATGGTCCTGTGATCCTGTGAACAGTAGGAGGGCTGTAAGCCCTCTGCTGTGAGGCCAGGCTGAGAGAGTTGGGGTTGTTCAGCCTGGAGAAGAGAAGGCTCCAGGGAGACTTTCAATACTTCCAGGCGCTGATAAGAAAGATGGAGCCAGTACTGGAGATGTGGCCTCCCTAGGGCAGAGTAGAGGGGGAGGAGAACCTCCCTGGACCTGCTGGCAGCATGTCTCCATCACTTCCAGTCCACCCTGATCAGGATCTCCTTCCCCTTCCACTGCAGCTACCAGGGTCTGGATCTCCCCCTCCCCAGATGTCCGGGAAGGTGATGCTGTCAACCTGACCTGTGCAGTGGACACCAATGATGAGGAAGCTCTGAGCTACACCTGGTACAAGAACAAGGTCTGGCTCAGCAGAAGCTCAGCCCCAACCCTCACCTTCCCCATCGTGGCTGCTGTGGATGCTGCCTCCTACCACTGCTTGGTTCAGACCCCGGCACGGACCCGCAGCTCAGATCCTGCCACCCTCAACGTCCTCTGTGAGTCACAGAACCATTGGGATTGGAAAAGACCTTCAGGATAACCAAGTCCAACCACTCACCCAGGTCACCACTAAACCGTATCCCTCAGCACCACAGCTCCATGGGTTTTAAATCCTTCTGAGGATGGGGACTCCACCACTGCCCTGGGCAACCTGGCCCAGGCCTTGACAGCCCTTTTAGGGTAGAAATTGTTTCTCATGTCCAACCTAAACCTGCTCTGAGGTCCCTTGAGTCCTTTTCTTCTTGTCCTATTGCCAGATCCTTGAGGTGCTATTTGTCCCTTGGTCAGTCTCCTTGGCTGGGAACCCTCCTAGAAGTATGGTCTGGAGACCCTCCAGAACCAGGCAGTGAGTTCTGCCTTAGTTTTAGGATCTCAGAATCCAGTTAGCTTTTGTCCCAGGTCTTAACCAAGTTGAGTTTTACACCCCTGGCTCCTCAAGGTGTCACTTGTCCCTTGGTCAATCTCCTTGGTTGGGAACTCTGCCTGTACAGGTCCTGTGTTGCAGGCAGCAGAGCATCACCCCTCAGCTCTGAGCCCAGCTGAGTCTGACCTGAGCCCCACAAGCTGCATCCTCCCACCCCCCAGGATGCTACTGATCCATCTCTTCCCAACATTTCCCTCTGCTAGACCCCCCCAGGAACCTGCAGATGAAGGCCTTCATGGAGAGTGGCAAGGGGACCGCAGTCATCCTCCTCTGCACCGTGGACAGCAACCCCCTGTCCCACATCACCCTGCTCAAGGAGGGGCAGCTGGTGGCCTCCAGCCCCTCCATGGGAGGTGACCACCTTAGGCAGAGCATCCACATCTCCCCTGCTCCCAACGTGCTGAGGCTGGAGCTCCAGGAGGCCACTGAGGAGGATGAGGGCGAGTACGAGTGCTGGGCACGGAGCCAGCTTGGCAGCACCCACACAGCCCTGCCCCTCCGTGTGCAGGGTGAGTCTGGGGGTGGGGGGACAAGGAGCTGGGGACTTCCTGAGGCAGACTGCTGTGGGCACCAAGGGGTACGACCCCAGTAAGTTGGGCAGCAGAACACCAGCAGGGGCTGGAGTGGTGAGAAGTTGGTGGGAGGGCAGGGAGGTGCTGCTGCCCACTTGGGTGAGAACCCAGCCCAGGGGATGGGGCTGAGGGCTTTGGAACTGGGCAAGGCTCTTCCCAAGGTGACCAACACTTGTGCCAGCTCTGTTCTGCTCTCCTCAGCCGTCAGGGTGGTGGTCACACCCTCCGCCGAGGTGCCCGAGGGGACCGACGTGCTACTGACCTGCCAGGATGCGGGTGCCCGCCCGGGCACCCTCTACACGTGGTACAAGAACGGGCGGTGGTTGGCGGAAGGCTTTGACGCCTCCTTCGCCCTGCCCAGTGCCTGGCGCACGGACGCGGGGACCTACGGCTGCCAGGCGAGGAGGGGGCTGCGGGGTCGCCGGGCACCCCCTGTCACCCTGCGGGTGTTGTGTGAGTGAGGGGCGGCGGCATGGGGTGCGGGGCACGCCCCGGGTCCCGCAGGCGGAGGAGGCAGCAGGGGTGGCGCTGCGCTGGTCTGTGTCGCCACCTGGTGGCATCTCTAGGCAGGCTGGTGACACCCCCCGGCCGCCTGGGTACCTGCGACCCCTCGTCCAGGAAGATTCCCAGCCCTTGCATCACGTCCCCTGTCCCCCCTCTTCAGACTGCCACCCTCCCAGCCCCACGGGAGGGATGGTCATAGAGTCTGGTTGGTTGGAAGAGACCTTTAAGAGACCATCAAGCTCCTTAAGACCTTTAAGGTCGAGTCCGTTAAGATTTTTAAGATCGAGTCCACCAAAACCTTTAGGATCAAGAATACTTTAAGAGCAGAGCTTTGTGGGGAAGGAAGGTCGTTTTTGTGGTTGTCCTTGCAGATGCACCCCAGGAGCCATCCTTCATCTCCTTGGTGGAGCCCCGGGGTGGGAGTCAGGCTGTCCTGCTCTGCACTGTCGACAGCTTCCCACCCTCTGACATCACCCTGCATCGAGGGCATGGCCACACCCCCCTGGCCTCCACGCAGGGACCCTCTGACCCGCGCTTCGCAGTCCACTTGACCCCCAACTCCCTGCGGGTGGAGCTGGTGGGGTTGGAGCTGCAGGACACAGGGCTCTACATCTGCTCAGCCAACAACAGCTATGGCACTGCATCCTCCTCCCTGCACCTGGACCTGGGAGGTGAGGGGGACCCCAAGCCATGCAAGACCCACGTTGGGGTCCTGAAGGGTCCTTCCCTGGGACTGTGGCTCTTGGCAGTCTTTTTGGGGCTTGGGGACAGTGCTGTCCTGTGCAAGCCCAAGCCTCGGGCATCCCTTGACTTCCCAATCTCCCTTCTCCTCCTCAGGGGTCAAAATCACAGTGGAGCCTTCACCAGAAGTCCCTGAAGGCACCAAAGCTACCATGACCTGCTTGGGTGTCCCTTGGGTGGGAGAGGAGGCCAACTACACCTGGTACAAGAACAGCAGGTGGCTACAGGAGGGACCAGTGGCCTCCCTCGTCCTCGCCCACGTCTCCGGCGCTGACACCGGCTCCTACCGCTGCCAGGCGAGGGGGGCACGGGGCAGTGCCACCTCGGCCCCACTCAGCCTCAGCGTCCTCTGTGAGTGTCCCCAGGTCCTGCAGGGACAGGCCACCAGGCAGGATTGGATACAGAGTTCCCAGCAGGCTGCCTGCACCCAGCCCAGCACCTCCCATGTCCTATCTGCATGGTCCTGCTGTGGTGTGAGGCCCCTCCTCCTCTCCCTTTGGACCCAGGGAAGAGGGCACCAGGGGGTTGTCCAGCAGTTGTGGACGTCCCCTCCCTGGAAGTGTTGGAGGCCAGGTTGGATGGGGCTTGGAGCAACCTGATCTAGCTGCAGATGTCCCTGCTGACTGCAGGGGGGCTGGAGTAGGTGACCTTTAAAGGTCTCTTCTAAGCCAAGCCACTGAAAGATTCCATGATAGCCCTCAAAAGTCAGATTTGGAGTCAAGGTGCTCCAAGCCAGAGGCTGCTCATCAGCTGGGGAGGGGAGTGAAAGGCTGGAGAAGGTTTGAAACTACCAGCCCGGGGCTGGGCGGGCTGGAGCTGCTCCACTCTGGAGGAGAAATGCATTAAGCAGCCCTTGGTGAGCCAGCATGAGAGGAGGTCCCACACCACGGACCACTGCCAGCCCTGTCTCCTGCCCACAGACCCCCCTCGGGATGTGTCCATCAGCACCTTCCTGGAGAACCGCAGCGGGCGAGTGGGCGTCGTGCTGTGCACAGCTGACAGCCACCCGGCTTCCACCCTGCTCCTCTACCACCACGGCCAGCTCCTGGCCTCCAGCCTGGCCCTAGCCACCTCCCCAGGGTTCCGAGTGTCCCCCTCCCACAACACCCTGCGTGTGGAGCTCCAGGAGGTGGGAGCAGAGGACTCGGGAGAGTACATCTGCGTGGCCAGCAGCCCCCTGGGCAATGCCACTGCCAGTGCCTACTTCAGCGTCCACAGTGAGTGGGGCTGGCCCCAACCCAGGGGGGCTGTGGGGGCATGGTTGGGGCTTAAGTGATAGGACAAGAGGAAATGACCTCAAGTTGCACCAGGAGAGGTTTAGGTTGGACATGAAGAACAATTTCTTCCCCTTGAGGGTTGTCAAGTGCTGGCCCAGGCTGCCCAGGGCAGTGGTGGAGTCTCCATCCCTAGAGGGGTTTCAAAGCTGTGCAGATATGGTGCTGAGGGCCATGGTTTGGTGGTGACCTGGCAGAGCCACAGCCAGCCCCTGGTGCAGGGGCTGGTGGTGTAGGCAGGGGCAGCCAGGGGCAGTGTGATCTGCATGGAGTCCCAGCAGAGTGCCATGCCACTCTATGAGCCCTTGCCATCTGTCCTTGGCCCACTGACTGTCCCCAGCTTAACAGTGGTGCCAAAGTGTATCCCCTACCTGAAGCCACCTCCCCAAGGTCCCCTTCATCCCTTGTGAGGCACCTTGGAGGGGTCTTATCTACAGGGAAAAGGGGCTGGGAGGTGTCACCCCCTGCTCAGGGCTCCCCAAACTGCCTCACCAAGCCAGCAGCTCTGGTGAGGATCTGCCCTGGATTCTCTCTGCCTGCAGCTCTCACCCAGCTCCAGGCCCTCACCGTGGTGGCTGGACTGTTGATGGCTGCTGTCTGCGTGGCCACCTTGGCTGTTCTGGCTGTGAAGCTGTGGCCCAGGTAATGTCCCTGGCTGGGATGGCACCAGGGGGGAGAGGGACCTTGGGCTCAGCTGGCCCATGGAGGGGAGCAGGTGTGGCAGCTCCTTCTCCTTTGTTCCAGGATGAAGAGGGCTTGGGGCTGGTCCAATGCTGAGGACACTTTTGAGCTGAGGAGCAAACAGGAACAAGCACAGGTAGGGACCTTGATGGGGTCAACTTTGAGGACCCCACCCTGAGCTTCCAGGAAGTCCCCATGGGGGATCCATGGGTGATGGAGAGCATGAGGCTGGGGACTGTGGATCTGGGCTCACACACAGGCCAGGATTTGGCCCAGCCAGGCTGCTCTGTGATGCCAGTGCAGCCTTGGCCATCCTTGGAGTCAGGGGGAGGGCAGGAGGGGCAGAGCCTGCTGAGCACCAGAATTACCCCTAGAAGGTTTGTCCCAGAGGGGCTTCACAGCTCACAATGGGTGGTGACCCCTCTGGGTGATGCTCTGGGTGCTGCCCTGACCCCATGAGCTCTAACCTCAACTAACCCCAACCTTTTCCAGGTGGATGGAGCTTCCTAAACTGGTGGCCCAGGAGCAACTGTAGCAGCTGGTACTGGAACCATCCAGCCTGGCTGGATCCAGGCCCTGGGGATAACCCAGCCCTGTGCCCATTCACTCCCAGCCCCTCTGCTGTCCCGTGGTGCCCTTCATCCCTCCCCACCGTGGATGTTGTTCTCATGCTGGACATGGCTGGTGCTTGCCACCACCTGTGCCAGGCACCGGCAAGCTGTGACGGCTCAGAGCTGCTCTCCAGCAGTGAAAACCTCAGGAGAAAAATAATCTCCCTGTGGTGGTGCAAGCCTGGGGACAGCCTCTCCTGTGCACCATCCTCCTGTCCCCACCGCCAAAGCTACCAGGGCCTCCCTGTGTGTTGTTCCTGGAAATAAACCCCAGAGCAAGGCACAGCCAATGCCTGTTGGGATGAGCTGGGAAGGGCTTTGTGGTCCTGACTGGGAATGCTGGAGGAAGCAGGCAGCCATCAGGCTGAACAGGGCTGGTTTGACCGAGGACTTCCCGTGTCATTGTGTGATTCCTTCTCCACTCTGTCCTCTGGCCCTGTTCCAACAGCTCCCTGTCTGTGCTGAGGACTGCAGGGGGGGGTCTCCAGAGCAGAGCAGAGGGGCAGAATCCCCTCCCTGCCCCTGCTGCCCACACTGCTGGGGATCAGCTCAGAACCACCTCCCATTTTCCACCACATCTGCCCCTTTTCCACCCTACCTGCCCCATTTCCCCTCTTTTTCCCCTCAAATCCCAGAGCACCTGAGCTCTATTGGAGTCTCCTCCCACCCCAGGTGTGGCCACTTTCCCTCCCCATCCACTCCCCTATTTAACCCCCCAAAGAAAGGCAGAAGCCCCAAGCTGAGCCCATCTGGGCTGAGGATCCTCCTCTCATCATTGGTGAGTACCCATGGTACAACCTTTTTGGGGGGGGGGAGGAGGATGACAAAGGCTGGGGGGCCAGGTGGCCCCCCCCCAGCTTAGGTAGGTTGGGGGTTGATTGTTATCCAGTCTTCTCCATGGCTATTATCTGAGCCTCCTTCCTGGGGCTTTGCTCCTCTGTGTAGCATCTTGGCTGGTTGAGGCTCTTGCCCCAGGCTCTGGGGTGGGTGCAGAAATGGTGGTGGGAGGGCAGGAGCTGTGTAGGCAGGGGGCAGAATGGTGTAGAGGGAGCAGGAGCTGCTTTGGGAAGATGAAGGGAGGTGGTGGTGGGGGAGCAGCAGCTGCTGTAGGCATTTCCTCATGAGGAATAGATAAGTAATATGCTCCTGGCTCAAGCAGATCCCTGTGGTGGTGGTGTATCAGAGCAGTACCCACTGAAGGACAAAGCAGTCCTAATGGAAAGCAGTTGAGCTTTCTTTTTCATTTCCTTGCCCTATGGAAGTTGGAAGGAGTTGGATAAAAAGGATTTGGTTTTACACAATGCTTGTTAGAAGAATGGAAAATGGATGGATAGAGCTGGTCTGAAGAGGAGAGGCAGAATAGGTGCAGGGAGGGACTTGTGGCCATGAAAGTTGCCAGGGGAAGGGTAAACCTTCTGTGGATGAAGTGTTTTGTGAAAGGGATCCTCTAAGCTCCATCACTGGGGTTTACCAGCAGCACTGCATTTTGTAGCTTAGCCTGACCACATTCAAAAGGGAAAGCTCTGGGGAGACCTAATGGTGACCTTCCAGTACCTGAAGTGGCTACGAGAAGGCTGGGGAGAGACTTTGCAAAGGCAGCAGTGTCAGGGTGAGGAGCAACAGCTTCAGACAGAGCAGAGCAGGTTTAGATTGGATGTTAGGAACAAGTTCTGCACCATGAGGGTAGTGAAACACTGGAACAGGTTGTCCAGGGAGGTGGTTGAGGACCCATCCTTGGAGATATTCAAGGTGAGGTTGGACAGGTGAAAGCCTGTGGATGGGACGCTGTAAGGCAGCCCATGGGCACAGCTCCCCATTTTCCTGACCTCTGTCTTCTCAGCCCACTGGGCAGAGGTGTTCCCAAGCCAAACGTGCCTCCTTGGTGCCCAGGAGGAGGAGAGGGACAAGGAGGAGTGCTGGCCTTCAGCTCCATGCTGCTGCAGGTGGAGTGAATCACAGAACTAACCAGCTTGGAGAAGACTTTTAAGATCATCAAGTCCAACTTATCACCCAACACCATCTGATCAACTAACCCATGGCACTATGTGCCTCATCCAGTCTTGTTTTAAGCACCTCCACCACCTCCCTGGGCTGCACATTCCAAAGGCCAATCTCTCTGTGAAGAGAGCTTAAACCTCCCCTGGCACAGCTTGAGACTGTGTCCTCTCCTTCTATCACTGCTTGCCTGGGAGAAGAGCCCAACCCCCACCTGGCTACAGCCTCCCTTCTGGCAATTGTAGATGGCAAGGAGGTCTCCCCTGAGCCTCCTCTTCTCCAGGCTAAACACCCCCAGCTCCCTCTCCTCACAAGGCTGTGCTTCAGACCCCCTCCCCAGCCTCATTGCCCTTCTCTGGACACCTTCAAGCAAGTGAGGATGCAGCTGTGGGAAGGCTTCACCTGAAGGTGTCACAGCCCCCAGCCAGGAAGGCAGCTGTTGGGCCATGTCCCCTCCCATCCCATAGCCATTAGATGTCACCCTGCAGCCACCTCCCAGCCAGACACCACTGGGCAGGGGCTCGGACAGGGCTGTGCAGCTGGTTGGTGGCTTCAGAGTGTGGGGCTGCAGCTTCCCCAACAGGGCTGGGGAGCTCAGGGGGCTTCGGGGGATGATGCTCTGCTCTCCTGGGAGCTTAATCCTGCCTCATCTACCTTTGCTGCTGCTCATGTCCACACACCAAAGCAGTGTCCACCTGAAGCACAATCAGTTCACCTCCCTCTCACTTGGCTCCTGGGATCACATAGACTCTACTACTCCTCCTCCTCTTTGGGTGCATGCCCCTGGTGCCCTGGCTCACTGGTGGTGCAGCCTCTTTGAAACTCACTGAGAGGGCACAGCCAGGCAGGATGGTTTGACAGGTGTGGGGCAGTTGGGCAAGGAGCTTCACCAGCACATGTGGAATCACAGAATCACACAGAATCAACCAGGTTGGAAGAGACCTCCAAGATCATCCAGTCTAACTAATCACCTAGACCATGGCACTAAGTGCCTCAACCAGTCTTTTCCTAAACACCTCTAGGGATGCTGACCCCACCACCTCCCTGGGCAGCCCATTCCAAGGCTAATCTCTCCTTCTGTGAAAGACTTCTTTCTAAGATCAAGCCTAAACTTCTCCCTGCACAGCTTGAGACTGTGTCCTCTTGCTCTGTTGCTGGTTACCTGGGAATATTCACCTGTGCCCAGGCCCCACAGAGCTCATGGAAAGGCTGTGTGTGAAGAGGCTGTCCCTGTCCCCATCCTATTCTTGCCTCCAGCCCTATCCCCATCCTACTACCAGCCTTGGTTGGGATGAGATGGAGGTGAAGATGGGATGATATGAGATGGGATGTGAAGAAATGGAGATGGGGGTGGTGCTGAGCCCATGAGGGGTGGGCAGGGTGGCAGGCAGGGTAGTGGTGGGCAGGCACCCCCCCTCCCTGGCCCATGGCAGCAGCCACTGCCTCCTTGCTGAGAGCCCTCTGAGCATCTGTCAGCAGCAAATTTGAAGCCTCTGTCAGCTGTTGAAGTGCAGGCACAGGCAGATGAGTTCAGATGGAGCTGGGGTGACCTGGGCAGGTCCATCCCTCCGGCTCCAAATCACCTTTTCAAGGTTCCTCAGTGGCAGACTCCTCCAACCCCACAGCTGCCCAACCCTGCTCCTCCCCCTCCACCACCACCTGCTCCCACGCTGCCCCCGACCAAGCCCTTGGGCTGCACAAAGGGTCTCTGTCCACATCCATCCTCTCCCTCCCACATCTCCCTGGCCTGAAGTTCATCAATTCTTGCCCAATCCTCCCCTGGGGTGGCTGGGCAGCTCCAGCTGGCCCCTGCTGCCCACTGTGCCCAGTTACTTGCTGGGGGAGGCCAGGGCAGATGTTGCTGGCTGGCACGTACACACCATGCCCTGTGAGCTGCCCCTGGCTGTGCCAGATTTTGGCTCTTCCCAGCACTGCAACTGGTGTAGCCTGGTTTTGGGGGCACAGAGAAGAGGATATGGGGAAGGTCCCACCAGTTCCAAGATTTACATCCAGCGTGGAGCACAGGGAAGGTTGTGGGGCAGCACTGAGGGCTTGCTCCTGTGCTGCTAAAGCTCTGCCCGCCACCAGCACCAAGGGGGTGGGAGGTGTGGGGGGAGCAACGGGCAGCAGGGTTTGGGAGGTGGGACTGGGGTACACCCACCCCTTAAATCCATCCTCAGGGATGCAGCAAGGGCTGGGAGCCAGTAGTTACCTCCAGGCTCTCTGAGCTCCTTCTCCTTTCCTTTTGGAGCTGTACACACAACACACACACGCACGCACGTTAAGCCAAATCCTTCTGTCACATGGTTTAAAGGCAGAGCAGGGGAATAAGGGCAGGTCACGAAGGTGAACTGGAGGCCAGGGATTTGCCACGGGGCGGAGGACCTGGCAGAAACGCGCCAGGCATTTCTCCTTGGATAAATTAGCGCCCGCTTTGATTTGCTCCTTGCAGTAATCCTGGGGACGGCTGAAACGCACCCAGCCAGGGTGAGCGGGGGGCGGAGCCGGGGCAGGGCTTGCTGCCTTCTCTCTGTGCTGCCACAGCGGTTGGCAAGCAATGAGCCTGGCTGGCACTGGCACCTCAGCCGTGCCGAAGGTTCCTGCCAGGATTTCTTCCAGCTTGCCAGGCTCAGAGGCGCTGTTTGGTTGGGAAAGGAGCCCACCTGCTCTGTGCGAGCAGTGGGAGGATGTCTCCATGCGGATGTGGCTGTCACCCCCACCCTGGATCCCAGCCCTCGATGCCTCCGCAGCTGGATCGGCTCCAAACATCAGTTCCAGTAGTGTGGGACAAGGGGAAGCCACTCCTGTGCACAAGAGATGTGGAACACCACCATGCTGCCCACCCTGTGAAGGTGGTGCCCACCATTTCCCAAAATATATCCCTAAATCCAAACCATGAGCAGCCAAACACCCCCTCCAGGAGTGTCCCCTGGGCAGGACCACCTCTCCTCCATCCCAGCACTGCTGCTTCTCACATCCTCTCTCAACAAGGTTTAGCTCTCTGCATAACATATGCCAAGTCCATCCTTCCTTTTCCTTGCCACCGTCATCTACAAGGCATGGTGCCCATGGTGGGACACCTGTGTCATGCTCTTGCTTGGGTCTGAGTCAGCAGTGATAGATGTGGGTGGGGGGTGCCTGGGGGGCCCAGACTTCCCCCACCTCCTCCTTCCTCTGTCCCCGTATCACTGCACCATTCCTGGCACGTGGCTGCACCTCTTGGCTGTGGTCATTCAGGGGAAGCTGAGACCAGTGGGGTGGAGGGTCTGGGGTCACTGTCCCCCACCCTGCTGAGCCTCACAAACCCCCTGCAGTCCTCTTGACTCACCTCATACCATGGGAACCAGGAGGAAGGGCTGGTCTCTGCCTTCCTGTGGCTGAGAGAGTCTTCTGGCAAGTCCTTCAGGAACCCACTCCCCTTTTCTGTCTGGGGTCGGATGGACACACGGACTCTGGGAGTCCAGGGGGTGAGAATTTTCCAGCAGATGAGGAGCTGGGGGAACTGGAAAGGTCAAGGTTATCAAAATGTGGTAGCAAGTCCCCAGGGCTGTGATCACACCCTCCTCCACCAGCACCCACACCTTGTCACCCTTGTGTCACCCCTGGGCAGATGATACCCAGGGCTGGGAGCAGCTGGAGGGCAGCGAGTGAGGGGAGGCTTGACACAGAAACCAGAAGGAGGAGATCCCAGGAGCAGGATTCTAGGAGCAGGGATATCAGGAACAAGGATGCCAATGAAGGATATTTCAGGAGCAAGAATCCTAGAGGAGGAGATCCCAGAAGAGAGATCCAAGGAGCAGGGCTGTCAGAGGAGATGACACGGATAGGATTCCAGGATTAGGGATATCAACAAAGGATATTCCAGGAGTGGGATACCACGAGCAGGGATGCAAAAGGAGGAGATCCTAGGAGCAAGCTCAGAGAAACAGAGTTGCTAGAGGAGATCCCAGGAGAGGGATCCCAGAATGAAGGATGCTAGAGAAGAGGATCCTGGGAGCAGGGTCCCTGGACTAGGGATGCCAAAGAAAGAGATTCTCGGAGCGGGATCCCACATGTAGGGATGTCAGAGGAGGAGATCCAAGGAACAGGAATAGCAGAATCAGGGATGCCAGAGGAGAGGATCCCAGGAGCAGGGTCCCAGGGGCGGGGAAGCTTCTGGGGTCCCTGGTCTCTGCCGCTCCCCGTGTCGCGGTGGCCCCGCTGCTGCGGACTCGTTTGGGGTATGGACCCCCAGGGCAGGAAGTGCTGCTGGCTGAGTTGGGGTGCTGCGGAGAGGGACCCCTCGTTCCAGGGTGGTTCTGTCACTAGTGGGGTGTCGGACAAGCCGTTCTGGGAGGGACTGCTGTACCGGCCTGTCCGAATTTCGTTTGATATCCTTTGATTTCGTTTGATTTGCTTGGATTCGAGTGGGGCTGGACTGGGGGAAGCGGACCCACCCGTGGGGGAGCCCGGCGGGGCTGGGGGGACCCACATCCTGGGGAGTAGTGTAACTCCACCCAGGAAGGGGTGTCCCAAACCCAGGGAAGGGTGTTCCAAACCCAGGGAAGGGTGTCCCTGGGGCCACGCTGCCGTGCCCGGTACAACCGGCTCCTCTAACGAAATCGGCGTTACTGGGGCCCTGGGCGGCGGGGGGCATGTCTGATCTGGGCACCCCCAGACGGGCTCCCGGGCGAGGTGGGGACCCTAGGGGTCTTCCTCGTCATTCTCTGTCCTCGAAGCAGGCGCCGCAGCCCGTGCACGGTGACATCCTGTCCATGCACACTTCCCCCGTGTCCGTTCACGGTGACACCAAGCATTTGAACACACTGGATCGGGTGCAGACTGCTTTAAAAAGACCCCCAAATCACGCCTAAAGCCCCTCCAAACCAGCACCCACACCAGCCCAAAAGCATTTCCCAAATTAGCCTCCGAAGCAGCCCCCAAACCACCCCTGAAGCACCTCCAAAGCAGCATCCAAGCCATCCCAAAACCACTCCCCAACACGGCCGCCAAAACAGCCCTGGAACAGCCCCAAGCTCCTCCAAACCATCCCAAACTGACTCCCCTCTGCCCCCACGAGAAGGGAGCGGTGTCCGTTACGCAGTGCCCGGTTACACGGTGCCCATGCGTGGCTGCCCCGTGTCCGTGCCCCCGCAGCTCCCCCAGCCCCTGTAAGGCCGTGCACGCTCACACCGGCTCCCTGCATCCCCCCACCACGTACCTTCCCAGCCCCTCTGTATTTTTGCAGTCTCCCCTTGTCCCCGCACGATCCTCCCGTGATTTTGCATCTCCCCTCGTATCCCTTCACAGCTCCTTCTTCCT
This sequence comes from Indicator indicator, assembly GCF_027791375.1. Classification (NCBI taxonomy): domain Eukaryota; kingdom Metazoa; phylum Chordata; class Aves; order Piciformes; family Indicatoridae; genus Indicator; species Indicator indicator. The sequence continues at coordinate 45,286 of NW_026539290.1, read as the reverse complement.
GCACAGTCTTCCGTGTCCTTGTGCAATCTCCCGGGGTTTTGCACAATCTCCTCCGTGTCCCTTCACAGCTTTTCCCTGTCCCTTCACAGTCCTCCCGTGTTTTTGCAATTTTCCCGGGTTTTTTTCCCATAGTTGCCCCCGTGTCCTTTCACAGACCCCCGTGTTTTTACGCAGACACCCTCCCCCCGTGTCCCTTGCATAGTCCCTGCCATGTCTCTTCACAATCCCACTGTGTCCCTTCACGGGACCCCCGTGTCCCTGCAGGTCATCCCCTATGTTTCATACAGAACTCCCGCGTTTTGCACAGTTCCCCCGTGTCCCCGCACTATTCACCCACGTCCCTGTGCAGACTTCCCGTGTTTTGCACAGTCCCCCTCGTGTTTCCCCCTCCCGCGGACATCCCACTGCTCTCGCCAGCCCGGGCCCGCAGGCCACTAGAGAGTCAAACAGGGCCGAGCTGAACTGAGCCAAACCGTTCCGGCTCTCTGTAACCTTCGTGTCCCCGGCCCCGGGGAGCTCCGCTCGAACCCCTTCTTCCAGTCTGTAAACCGGGAAAACGTGGAAATATTGGGGGGAGGAGGAAGGGCGTTCAACCGCAGACGGGAGTAGGGGAAAGCGGGGAGACAGCATGGGACGCTCTGGGGGGATCAGAGGGGTCGGGGACTGCAAACAGGGCTAGAAACGGGACTGGACATGGGCTCCCCCGGCTGGCTTCCCCGGGCCAGGCTCGGCTCCAAGGCCCGAGCGAGAGGGGAAAATAGTAAAAATAATAGTAGTAATAAAAATAGTAATAATAATAGAGGCTCACAGAACCGTTTATGCTGCAAAAGACCTTTAAATACATCGAGTCCAACCGCAATAATAACAACCGTAATAATAACAACTAATAACTCTAATAATGCAAATAACCATAACAACAAACACCAAGCAAAACCAGAATCAACAGCAATAATAATGATAAAAGATGAGTAAGCGGCATTTACAAATAATTATTTTAACTATTATTGTTTATTAGAACAAGGCGGAGGCTGCCCCGGCCCCGCTGCGCTTCCTGGAACCGCGGTTCCCGGTATTTTCTTTCCTCTGCTCCCCCAGACCCACCGGAGCAAAAGATATCATCATTATTATTAATATTAATCATAGCGATAACGGGAAAAATACCAGGCAGGGAGTAGGAGCCAGGGCAGGGTGGATGTGTCCACGGGTTTCTGGTTTCGGCGCAGCTCCGGGAACCGGGAGCAGGGAATCAGGGTGCCGGTTACCGTCGTCAGCTCCTACTGCAGACCGGGGAACCGGGAGCGGGAAACTGGGAGTGAGGAGCCTGTTACCGTCGCCAGCCTACCCCAGATCAGGGGAATCAGGAGCGGAGATCCGGTTGCTTCCATCCCAGACCCAGTTCCATCCCTCTCCGGGCCTCGCAGGACCAAGGGTGCGGGCCGCGGCACCCGCCCTCCGCGTCCCGGTTCCCCGCTCTCCCCTGCGCTGCCTTTTTCGTTTGCTTTATTTTCTTATTTCTATTCGTTGCCCTTTGTTTTATTATTTTTCCCCCTTTATTTTATTTTTCCTTTTTATTTTTTTTTTCGCTTTGATTTGATGTTTCGCTCTGATTTCCCCCGCGCTGCTTCGGTCATACCGAGACTGCCGCAGAGACGGGCACTCCGGGCCCACCCCAGCCCAAAGACAAACGTAGAGGCCTTCGAACTTGTCGACCCCAAACCAGGCACCTCCTGCCTCAACCGGGGCTCTCCCTCTGGAGGAACCGGGCCAGGCCGAGACCCCTCCGGGCCAGTCCAGCTCCGCCCGAGCCCGCTGCACCCCCAGGCAGCTCCGGGCTGTAGAAGCGGCGGAGCCCGGAAAAGGGGTGTCAAGGGTTTTGGGCTCCCAATGTGTCCGTCTGTCCGTTGCCCTGTTGCATAGAGCGGCAGAAGGGAGATCCCAGAGGTGGTGGTTGTTGCCCGGTTCCCCAGGCTAGGCCGGGGAGCCGCTCACCTCAGTCCCGGTACCGGGGGATCCGTGGCTACCAGGAGCGGATGTCCCGGAGCGGGTGTGTGTATGTAGATGTGCATGTGTTCGGGACTCCTCCACTGTCTCATCCCGGGGGTTCGGTGGGATAATTCTGGGAGCACTGTGGACTACCGAGCACCGCGGGGAAGAAGGACTGTAACCCCGCCCGGAGCTCCGGGGATGGGTTACGCAAAACCGGGTCAGGTTATTTCTTTATTCGTTTCCATCTCCGCAGAGGCGGGAGGTTCCTGCCGGTGACCTCCCACCGGAGAAGCGGAGAGGAAGCGGAGCCGCCGCCTCCGGTCCTGCCCGTAGTCCCGGAGCCGGGGGGCAGCGGCCAACCGAGGGGCTCTTTGTTTACCAATCGGTATCACGGACCAGGAGAGCAGGAAATTGCGTCTGTGCCGGGCCGTGAATTTAAAATCGCCGCTTTCCCACCCCCCACCAGAACCTCTCTCCGCCGCGGCGCGGGGCTCGGCCGCCCGCTCCCGACTCCAGAGGCGGGTTCCGTGGGATGTGCGGAGAAAGGCCGGATCGGAGGGTTAACGACCCCGACTTCATCCCTGGGCCCACCCTCGGCTGCTTTTTCCTCAGCAATCTTCTCCTCGCCTTTCCTTCTCCTCCGCTATCCCCTCCCAACCTAAAAAATCATCCCTCCCCACCTCCCGAGACTGGTTTCCCCGCACGCAGAGCAGCGAGCCCCGGGCACCGGCGGCTCCTCCGCCAGCCTGCCTGACAGCACCGACACCGGCTCTCCATGGAACGGCTGCGGCTGAAGTTTGCCCGGAGCGAGGTGCCAAGGAGATGGGTGGGGGGGCATAAAGTGGAAGGGGGCAGAAGGGCCTCCGCTGCTTGTCAAAGTTTTTAACTCCTTTTTCCATCCCCTTGGGACACCCCGACGGGTCCCGCTGCACCCCCCTGTCCCCCAGCTCCTCTTCCCGAGAACCACCCCCGGTCGGTGAAGCGGGGAGGGGATGAGGAGGTGGGGAGGGAGGGGGGAACGGTTTAAATGCCACCCTCCGGGATGAGAGAGGGGCCGGGTGCTCTGCAGAGAGGCGGGAGAAGCGACGGGCCCCCGGAGGGTCTCCGGCCATGGGGGTGAGGTGGGGCCCGGTGCCCCCGGCTGTGCCAGGGCGCTGAGCCCCGGGGGGGGGGCCGGGGAGGGGCGGGGAAGGGGTCTGGGGAAGGTGGTGGTGTGTGGGGGGGCTCCCCGACCCGCCCCCCCGCCCCCCCTGCCTAGTCTTGTCTCCTCTCTCCCTCTCTCCCTGCCTCTCTCCCTGCTGATGTTTGATCCCGGCGCGGCGCCCGCAGGGATGAGCGATGGAGGGGCCGAGCCTGGCAGGAGCCCCGTGCTGCTGGCCGAGCCCCTGCCCACCGGGCGAGCCCGGGAGAAGGCAGCGAGCCGGGAGGAGCTGGAGAGCGTTCGGCGAGGCGGAGGAAGCAGTGGGTTCAAGGACATCCCGGGAACATCGGCTGTCAGCCCCGGTTCCTCCAAGGAGTGCGCCCCAGACAGTGAGAGCCCGGCGGGAACCGGCGAAGCGGACTATTGCCGCCGCATCCTGGTGCGAGGTACGGGCACGGTCCCCGGGCCACGGTTCCTCCACAGGGGCACTCTCCCCATCCCGCCGGTTGGGTCCCAGCTCCGTGCCCCTCGCTCCCGGGGCCGGGGAGGGGGCCAGCGGAATAGGGCACCTTTCACACCGGCACTGCTTCTAGCGCATCCCCATCAGCTCCGGCCTTCCTCCACTTCCCCTGGCTCCGCTCGGTGCGCCGGGGACCGGGCCCGTTCCCCCAGCCCGTTCTGCCGTGCTGCTCCGGGAGCGGGGCCGTGCGTGCCCATTCCGATTTGCGGCCGAGCAGCTGGGCTTAGAGGGGCCGAGCGGAGGTCCTGGGGAGCAACCATGGGGGTGCAGATTCCCCGCACCGGCTGAGGAACGGGGAGGCGGCGGGAGACGGGGGAAGAGCATCGGCTTTGCTTTTAAACCGTTGTCGCAGGAGAAAAGCGTCATGGAGCGGCGGCGAGTTGGGGGCTATTTTTTCCCCCCCTCTTTATAATATCACTCGCTTGACCGGGGAGAGGGGGGGTGCACGGTGACATACCAGGAACCGGCGCATCCCTCCTGTTCAGCCCCACCGTCTCCCCGGGTTGGCCCGTAGCGAACCCCGAAAGTTTGGGGTGCTTGGATGGAGCAGGGACCGAGGGCTGCCCGGTTCCCGGGGCGGCAGCGCGGCTCCATCCCGGGGATGCGCTGGAGATGCTCGGCTTCCTCCGTTCAGCTCTCCGCCGCTCCCGGAGCCCGGCGAAGCTCCGCGGCCGCTCGGTCAACAGGGCCGAGGCCGCCCGCGTCCTGTTCGTTCGCCGTCACCGGAGCCTGGCACGGCTCAGCACGGTACGGCTCGGGCATCCCCAGCCCTCCCGGAGATTGCAAACAGCTCCGTCGTCCAGCCAAGCTTCTTTCGCGGCTGTCGGGATGGGCGCCTGTCGCCGACTGCGCGGCCGCCGCAGCCAGAATTCTCTCGGCAGGCGAGCAGGCACCGAGCCCCAGGGTCCCGGGGTGTCCCCGGGTCCTTGGTGGCAGTCGCAGTCCCCGCCGGGGTCAGGCCTCTCCTTCGCCTGGCCTCAGCCCTACCGGGGCTGCCCCGACGGGCCCAGGCCTGGGAACGAGTGTGTGTGTGTGTGTGTGTCGGGGGGGTGTCAGTCCTTAACCCCGGGTCAGGGTCCCCCCATTTCTCCCGACCCTGGGGACCGGGAGCGGCCGGTCTCACCATCTTGCTGCAACCACCACGGTGCGGACAAAATGGTGGCGGGGAGAAAACACCGCAAATAACCGGGAACGGATCCGAAAGAGACCGGGGGGACATGGCGGGGAGACCTCCGTGTGCAGGGCCACCGGCCTGCCTGGTTCCCCGTCCTGCCCCAGCCCGGTCCCTGCTCCTGCGAAGGGCTCGGTGCCCGGCCGAGGAACACCTCCTAGTCTTTTTTCCCTGCCTTTTAAGGATTTTTGATATTTCCCCTTATTTTTTAAATGTATTTTTGAATATTTTAAATTGCCCTCAGGCACAAGGGTTGTCTCCCTCACCGTACTGCCTGTCCCGGGGGCAGGGGCTAAATCTTTCCCTTCCAGCTCCGGCTGCTCGGGTACTGCCTTCTGCTCCAGCCCAATCCCCAGTGCTTGCCCATGGGGTGGCTTTAGTGGTGACCACAGCCTTCCTTGGTGGTGGGAGCCAACTGGGAAGTAGTGGGGTCCTCTGTTGTCTTGGGTCCCCATCTCAGTGCTCTCC
>NW_026539290.1:25000-35000 GCF_027791375.1 Indicator indicator | reverse complement strand
GCAAGGCACACTGATGAGCCTCATCCTGGGCTCCCAGCTGAAGTCCTGGTGGCAGCATCACCTCCATGGAGCTTAGAGGGACGTGGGTGGGCTGTGCTGTTCTGTGCTGTGCTGTGCTGTGCTGGTGGAAGAACTCCAGTAGGAGCTGGGGCAGAGGGCTGTGCTGAGCAGGGTGCCAGGAGGTCTCCTCTGGGACCATCGTCCTCTTTTTCACTCGTTTGGTGCCTTCCTTGCTCAGTGAGAAAATTCACACCCTGTAGGCCACGACTGTCTCTTCTGCTCTTCTCTTCTCCTTCCCACATCCTCTTTTCCCCATCTCTCTCCTTCATCTCTGTCTTTTTGAATCCCTTTCTCTGTTTTTCATGGCATTTCCAACCCTGCAGCAAAATCCCAGCTGAACGTTCCTGGCTCCCCACCTCCCCAGCCAACACCATGTTCAGGGATGGCAGTGCCAGGCTCAGTGCCCAGCTTCCTCCTCTCATTACCAGGGTGAAGCTGCCCTCGGGTCATGGTTTCAGGCTCTCTTCACACTCAGTTCCTCACTGGGAGGTTTTCTGGGTTGTTACAGGAGCTGGGTGACCGCAGGGTGTTACAAGACCACTTAGATCTGGAGGCTGTTGTGTGGCTCCATGCACCACGATGGACCACTCCAGATGTGGTCTGGAGACTGGAGAGTCCCCACCAGCCATTCCTGTCCCAACAGGCTCCTCTGAGGCCCTCAGCTTAGACTGGGACAGATCCATCTGGCACCAAGCTCGAATATTTTGGGGACTTTTCATCTCAGGACTTAGGGCAGGTCTTGGTTTAATCACTCTGCCTAATGTTTGGGTGGTGGATTCCCAACCAGCAGCATCTTGTGACTCTTTCTTGGTTGACATTTGTGCTGTGTTGGTGGTTGGGATGATAGAACAGATCTTTTCCACCCCCTCCTTGGATGATATCCTGCTTTCAGAATTAGGAAGCCTCCCTCCATCAGCAGCTCCTGACTCTGCTCTCTGCTGGGACCCCTGGCCACGACGGGACCCCCACCACGACCCACTGTGGGAGTGGGGCTACTGAGGAGGGTATTTGTGTGCCTGTGGATGTTCAGGGGGGGGCAGAATGACTCATCCTGGCTCTTGTGTGAGACAGGAGTGGTGCAAAGAGCGTGATGAGATAGGAAGAGACGCGTTGGCACCACAGCTGGAGAGCTGCAGCCGAGCGGCCCCGAAAGTAGGGCTGCGGTCTGGGCTGTGCCCCTGAGAAATCCCACTGGAGCAAAACACCATCTCCTTTAGGCTCTTATCTGACTTCCCTGGCATCTGATCCTGGCTTTTGGCAGGACTTTGAGGCTCCTTGCAGGAGGCAGAAGGACTCAGCTCTGCGTTGTGGAGTTGGGATCTGCTTGTCTCTGTGCCCCTGTGCCTGGGGATCACCCAGGAGAAAGACAGCATTCCCCAGGGGAGAGGGGAGTTGCAATGAAGGGATGTGGAGGCAGTTTCACAGCCAGGTTTGAGGATGAGGAAGGTCCTTCCACCAGCCCAAGGTGTGGACCTCCTCCCTTCAGGGAGCCTTATACCTGTTTTGCCTTGCTTTGGGAGGATGCTTAAGCTCCAGCCAAAACCCATTTGTGCTTTGGTCTAATTAATCCCTGGAGATGGTTAATGTTCAACGAGTCTAATTAACCTGTGGAATATTGTCATTAATGTCTAGCAGCTGGAGATGTGGCTGCTGCACCCTAGGTGAGCTCCCAGCTCTGGAGCAGTGGAGATGTCCTGAGCCTACCCTGGCACAACCCATCCAGACTCCTTCCCTGCCCTGCTAGCCCTGCATTGGGCTTTCTCCAGGCAGCGCTTCCTCCGAGGGGAAAAGTGCCCCTTCTCAGTGTCATTATGGGATGGAAAATGCGAGGCTGTGAGGCAGAAGGACCACGGGGGGATGGCAGAGGGAGGATAATTCCCACAAATCCCCCGGCAGAAGGAGATATGGGATGGGCTGGCCGAGGGGATTTGCCTGGTCCAGGAGGCTTTGCTTTCTGGGTCAGGAGTTCAATGCCAGGCTCAGGTTCAAGTGACCTGTGCCAGCTCTTCCTGCCCTCATTAAAGTGTAGACAGAGCAGTGGCACTTGCACCTTCTTCTGCGGGCCAGGCACCCAGGAGGTCAGGACAGGGCTGGTGGTATCAGGTGTTCTCCATACAGCTCCAAGCCTTGCTGAGAGGCAGTATCCTCCCAAAGGGCAGCAGCTATGGGTGAGGGATGTTTCAGTCAAAGGCGGCAAGCAGGAGCAAGGATCTCGTGTGCCTCCTGGACGGGAGGGTGAGCTGCGGGCCTGGTTTTAGTGGTGACTAGGAAGTATTGGGTTAACAGTTGGATTGATGATCACTTAAAGGTCTCATCAACAAACGATTCTGTGCAGGTGGAGGCTCTAAAGGGTCTTCTCTCTGTGCAACATCTAACACCCTATGTAGAGAGATGGTGAGGCATGAGTGGAGAGAGGCTTAGTATATGTTTGTTTTTTGCCTGGCTTTGGAAGTCATGAGCCCCCATGGTGTTCCCCTACATGTGCTGGGTCCATCCACACCAGTCTGGGACAAACTCTGGGCTCCTCAGATCCATCAAGTGGGGGGCCAGCGATGCTGTGCTGCCGCGCTCGCTCAGCACTGTAGATCCCAGCGCAGGAGGAGCAAAATGTATGTGAGAAAGCAGCTGAGCCAGAGGAGGGCTGGGAAGGTCTATTTATAGTCCTGCAATTAAGATGAAGCTGTTAAAAAATTAATCACACCTCGAGTCATTAACAACTATCAGTCCCTGCAGTGAGAGAGCAACACAATGGCTGGCTGGTGCCAGCAGAAGTGGTCCTCTTGCAGGGGGAGCTGCAGCAAAGCTGTGGTCTGGAGGGGGTGAGATCACCGGTTGAGCGTGGAAGTGTGGGTAGGGGTTTCCACGGCACGAGAGGCAGGCGGCTGCTCAGGCTGCTCTGCTTGCTGCCAAGCTGCCTGATGCTCCTCCTAGCGCTTAGTAGTATGGGGTTAGGGGAAGCAGAACTTCAAACTTGGATTGGGACTCCTTGGTTTAGAAGACACGCGCAGCACCAGGGGTGCTTTGTGGGAGGCCTCTGTCTGTCCCTTAACTCCGTCCTCCTCCCCATGCATGTGAGAGAGGGAAAGATCCAACCTTTCTGGCTTTGTGTGCTTTTGTCCGAGGCAGTTTACGTGCTTGTGTGCACTCCTTGCACCATCCCCCTCTGCTTGGAGAATCGCGCTCCCACAGCTGGATGTTTCTGTACCTTGGGGGCACTTTGGTGATGCTTTTTCTGGAGGAGTGAATCAACATTCTGTTTTGCTGGAGCATTCCCTTCAGATGATCATCCTCCCTGAGGGACTTGGCAGTTGCTCAGGCATAGCCAAGGAGTACTTGGGGCCAAGTGGGATGAGAGGCAGGTCGCTGGGGGGACAGCATCAAATACTACAGCAGAAAACTTGGCACAGTGGGTGGCAAATGGGAATGCCAGCCTGAGGGGATCCATATTATATCATCCTCCAAGTGGGATTCCAGATGTGTGAAGCCTGGGTTCCCAGGCAGGGAGGGGAACCTTCCTGGGTAACTGAGAAGGAGAGCCTGTGAGAGCTGCCAGGGTCCCTTGCAGAAGAAATGGGCATCTCAAGCGCTTCTGGGTGCCTTCCCCATGCAGTAGTGTGAGAACCCGTGTGGAGGGGGTACCCAGTCACGTGGGCGCTCCTGCCAGTTCCCTCCGTGGAGGGGCAGTGGTGGGGTTCTACCTGCGGATCGGTGGCGGGGGTGGTGGCTATAAAGTCTGTGTTGTAAGCCGGTCTAGGGAAGTGCGGACCAGGCTGGACAGCCAGCCATGGTCTCCCCTGCCCAATGATTCCTTTATTTAATATATTTTTTGGGTTATTTCTTTCTCAAAGCAGGACAGGGAGTAAGGGTGGAGCGCACAGGTTGTGTTGGTGAGGGGGAGGCTTCTAGCCTGGCAGAACAGCGGGTCACCTTGGAAAATGCGTCTTCTGGGAGGGCAGCAGACCTTGCTACTTGATCACCAAAACCAGGTCCTATGACTGTATTCAAAACCCCCTGGTTAGGGCGGAACCCACATCCCAGGGTACCTTTGTGGATCTGGTGACAAGGATGGGGATTAGACATAGGCCCGCCCTGCGAACACCCAGGCCCCACCACCCCCCCACAACTGTAGCAGTGGCTGCAAAGGAGGACTTTGCTGAGGGGGGCCTCGGTGTGGGTGGTAACTCCTAACCCAGTCAGGCCGCAGTTTTCAGCCCACCATAAATCATCACCAGCCTCTCCACCAGCACCTCCAAGACGAATGTTGTGTAGGGGGTAGATGTGTCTGACTGATACCTTGAGAGGATGCCTCCCATTTGGGGCCCAGTGGCTGGTAGAGGCACTACACCCCCCGCCTACCTGCAGAGCCAGCTCTGATCTTTTTTTCTTTCCATTTGCCACACCGTGGGGGAAACAGAACCCGGGCTGCGGCGCTTAGGAGGAGTTTTGGCTCAGAGAGGGGGTTATAATGGGTGCAGAGAGGATGGGCCTCCTGGCCAGGGCACCGCTAAGGTTCCCAATGGATGGGGAGGGCTCCTGGTGAGGAACACAGCCAGGGTACCAAGGGGATGGGAACGGTCCTGGCTGAGGACACAGCAGGTCCGAGGGGTTAGGGACCAGGCTCTGGTGAGGCCACAGTGGTTCCACCGGGTTGGGACTGGGCTCCTGGCTGAGTGGAACAGCAAGTTGTGGATGGTTCCCCATCATGGTTGTTGAGATGGTGCCCAGCCATGGGTGGAGTGTGGTAGTGGCCGGCACAGCCTCCCGACCTATGGACAGTTTGCAGAGGTATGGGTTCGGTAGCCCAGCCCGGGTGCTGCCAAGGTGCAGAGCGGGCTGGAGGGAGATGCAGGGATGAGTCACCCCCCCCCGCCAGGGACGTGTCCCTGTTGCCAGCATGGCGCGGAGCGGCAGCTGTGTGCCGTAGCGCGTGGCTGTTAGGAAGCTCGGTGCAGGTGGCGGGTGGGCTAGCGCGCCTATGGGGCCTACCCAGAGACCAGGGCCAGCTCCCACTCTGGAGCCTCAGGGCAGGTTCAATGGGAGAAGGTTAGGAAGAGGAGGGGAGGCAGGGGGTGTGGTGCCGTGGCGGCATTTCGCGGTCCGGTGGGGGCGGAGTCGGCTAATGCTGTGGGAAGTAATTGGCGAGCAAAATGGCCTGGCCGGCGGTGGGAGCAGCCTGGCTGGTGGCGTGTGGAGGGTGAGTCCGTGGGGCCGCTGCTGGAGCCAGGGGCGGTGTGGGGGCCATCCACACCAGTGAAGAACCAGGGACAGAACCCCCTTCACCCAGGAGGGTGTGGTGTCTGGGAGAGGGTGTGGGTGTGTCCTACGGGAGGGTGAGGGATCATCTCAGCCTCACCTTTGCCCCGGGGAGGATTGGGACACCTTTACCGGATCTCATCCTGGCAGAGGAGGATGAGAACCCCCTCTCGGACCTATCACTGACGGGAAGAAGGATATGCACACACTTCCGACTTCATCCCCTCGGGGAGGCTGAGGACCATCCTTAGACCTCATTCCCATCCAAGTGAGGATGAGGACACCCATTAGGGCCCTCAATCATGAGGGAAGGCCAGTGACACCTCTACGACCTCTCATGCAGGACGGATAGGACACCCCCTTAGACTCATCCAAGAGGGGAAGGCCGGCCCACCAGATCAGGCCATCCCCTCCAGGATGAGGCTTGAGGACACCCATTTAGGGTGGCCAAGCAATGGAGGGTCGAGGGGATGGGGCTTTTGGGGGACAGGGGGGGGATCCTGGTGTGTGGTAACACCTTGTGTGGTGCAAGCGGGTTTGCACTGAGCCACTGGTGGGGCTTTGGACTCCACGGCACAGGGATGGTCAAGCAGCACGTACCACACCCTTCTACGCAGAACGCTGTGGTTAGGGGCTGGCGGTACAAAACTGAGTCGGGGGAGGGGGAGGGACAAATGCTGGTGGGGGGGACATCAGCCCATGGGGACCAGAGCCGGGACGGGGCTGCTTTGGGCAGTGACTGGTGGATGAGTGGCGTGGGGCGAGCCAGGAGGCGGCAGTCACTGGGCTGGAAACCTCGGCGGGAGTCTGAGCTGCTGAGCTCCCACTGCTTATGTCCATCGAGAGAGTCTGAAGGGGGACTCATAGGGGATTCAGATAGAGAGCGATAGCCGACTCCTGGCGCACCCGCGGGCGCGCGCGCAGCTCGCGGGGCCACAGCACCCTGCCTTTCCTCTTCTCCTTCACCCTTTGTGAACCTGCCTGGCGGCTCCGAGTGGGAGCTGGGCCTGGGCAAGTGTGAAGCCCTAGGCTCTCTGCCCCCGCACCTGGCACCGCGGCTTCCTAACCAGCACGGCGGTACGGACAAAGCTGCCGTCCTCGGCAAGTGGAACAGGGACACGGTCCATGGCGGGGATGGCCTCATCCTCTGGATCTCTCCCGCCTCTCTGCACCTTGGCAGCACTGGCTGGCACGACACACCTTCGCAACAGAACATGACTGGGGCGTGTACCGGCACCACCACATCGCCCATGGTGAGGCACCATGCTCAGGACACCAAGATGGGCAACATCCACATTGTTTTTCTCAGCAGGAGCCATTCCCCACCGTTGGGGACTAGCTGTGTCTCCGCCAGGAGCTGTTCAACTTGGGACCTGGCTGTGTCCTCAGCCAGGAGCTGTTTCCAAAAAACCTGGGCTGGCAGAGTCCTCAGCCAGGAGCGTCCAACTATTGGGGACCTATGCAGTGCCCTGGCCAGGAGCCCATCCCAAACCGCGCCATTACCCAGCTCTAGATCAAAATCCGCAGAAGGTGTCCTCAGAGCGGTTTTTTTGGTTTCCACGTTTTGCAACTGGAACATGAGAAGAAAGATCAGAGCTGGCACTGAGGTATGGCTGGGTGGGGGTGCAGTGTCCTCTACCAGCACAGGGGCCTGGAGGCCCAGAATGACGGCATCCACAAGGAAATCAGGTCGAGACACATCACCCCCCTAACACAATTCTTCTTGGAGGAGTGGTGGAGGTGGTGGCTGATTTATTGGGGTTTCAGGAAACTGCTGCCTGGACTGGGTGAGGGCTAACCCCCAGCCCGCGGTCCCCCCCGCAAAGTCCTCCTTCAGCCATGGCAGAGGTATGGGTGGGTGGTGGGGCCTGGGGGGTGGGACTTCAGGGTGAGTTGGTCCACCTCCCCTCCGTTGACCCCCGGATCCAGCAGACGGGTACCCATGTGGATGTGGTGTTTCTCCAAAACCAGGTGGGTTTTGGAAAACAGATAAAGGGTCGCCAGTTGTTTGGTGGTGATCACGTCATCAGAGGGCGAGCCCTCCAGAAGAGGCCTCATTACAGAGGGTGCCTTTGTTCTGCCGGAAGAAGCCCATCACCAACAACCGTGCTCTCCCCCAATCCAGACCTGCTTTGAGAAAGAAAATAACCACAAAAAACAAAAACAAAACGGGAATCGTGGGGCCGTGAGATGCGGGCTGGGCCTGAGCCAGCCTGGTCCTGCACTTCTCGTAGCTTACAACCAGACTTTACTCCACCAGCCCCGGGCCCGCCGCCGCAGGGTCCAACCCCACCACGAGCCTGCCGGGGAGGGGACAAGATTACGCTCATCACGTTGAGCAGGTTTATCCACCGGCGTTGTTTCACACAGGCTGGCATGTGGGACGAAGGGCACCCAGAAGTCTTGTGGAGATGCCCGTTCTTGAAGGGTGCCCCTGGGCCTCTCAGCAGCCACCCTTCAGATGGGACCCGGATTTCCTCCTTTGTGGGCAGCCCAGGTGCTTTCAGCCATTGGATCCATTGGACGGCTTGGGAAATGAGATCTGGGATCCTTGGGCTGGCATTCATTGCCACCAGGACTTGGTGTGCCCCGTTTTAGCTGTAGGTCTGATGTGACCCAGCTACTGCCTCCACATCCATAGTCCCCAAGTACTCAGGGGCTATGGAGCGATGCAAGTCCCCTAGGGGAGGGGTGATCAGTAATGGAGGGGAAGCTCCCGCAAAACAGGATTGGTTAGTCAGTCCTCCGAAACAACGATCACCCGAAGTGGCCAGAGGGACCGAGAGCGATCAGTGGGATCTGGCAGCTTCTCTCAAGCCGAGGGGAGGATGTTCAGAGAGAGCACAGTGCACGTAACAGCCACGGTACAAAAGGCACACCAAGAAGAAGATGGTTGGATGTTCATTCCTTGCTCGCAGAGATGGGGGGAGGGATGGAAGGAGGGATGAAGGGACCGACAGAGGCCTCCTCAGCAACGAGCCCTTGGTGAGGCACTGTGTCTACTAACCAAGGGATTCCAATCAGGTTTGGCGTTCATCTTCCCTACCAAGGACTAAAGGCTCAGAGGATGAGAGCAGGTGCTTTGCAGCAAGCAGAGCAGCTTTGCTGCTACTGCCTCTCTTGCTTGGGGAAGCCTCACCCAGCTTCCATCTCAAGTTGGTTGAATCTCACCCTCCAGCCACAGGCTTTGTGAGCTCCCCAGAAGAGGACCACTTCTGCTGGCCCCAGCCAAGCCATTGTTGTTGCTCTCTCCCAGCAGGGGACTGTAGTTGTTCAAGATCGAGGTGTGTGTGATTAAATTTTTCACAGCTCCCTCTCCCAGTGTGAGTGATCATAAATAGACTTCCAGCCTCTGTGGCTCAGTGCTTTGTCACATCCATTTTGCTCCCGCTGCTGGGAATCCCGTGCTGAAAGTCTGTGCAGTGCAGCACAGGATGCAACGGGCCCAGCGAGTGATGCGATGCTGTATGAGCAGGAGTTTGTCCAGATGGTGAGATGGAGGGCTCATCCAGTGACGTGTGAAACACCATGGAGGTCTCATGGACTTCAGCCTCAGGCAGGAAAACAAACATTAATATAAGGCTCTCTCCACTCACGGCCTCACCATCTTCTAAAAGGGAGTTGAGAAGTTTACAGGCGGATAAGGAGCTACAAGTTCACAGGGTCCTTCCACAGCATCGTTTAGGTTTCAGAAGATGACTTTAAGATCATCAAGTCCAACTGTTAACCCAATACTTCTAGGTCACCACTAAACCATGGCCCTCAGCATCACCCCCTTCCAGGAGGTGCACAGCTCCAATGCTCCTGGGCATGGCCTCCTTGACTGAGAACATCCCTGTCACCCAAAGCTGCTGCCTTTGGGAGGGGATGAACTGCCTCTCAGCAAGGCTTGGAGCTGTATGGAGAACACCTGATACCACCAGCCCTGTCCTGACCTCCTGGGTGCCTGGCCCGCAGAAGAAGGTGCAAGTGCCACTGCTCTGTCTACACTTTAATGAGGGCAGGAAGAGCTGGCACAGGTCACTTGAACCTGAGCCTGGCATTGAACTCCTGACCCAGAAAGCAAAGCCTCCTGGACCAGGCAAATCCCCTCGGCCAGCCCATCCCATATCTCCTTCTGCCGGGGGATTTGTGGGAATTATCCTCCCTCTGCCATCCCCCCGTGGTCCTTCTGCCTCACAGCCTCGCATTTTCCATCCCATAATGACACTGAGAAGGGGCACTTTTCCCCTCGGAGGAAGCGCTGCCTGGAGAAAGCCCAATGCAGGGCTAGCAGGGCAGGGAAGGAGTCTGGATGGGTTGTGCCAGGGTAGGCTCAGGACATCTCCACTGCTCCAGAGCTGGGAGCTCACCTAGGGTGCAGCAGCCACATCTCCAGCTGCTAGACATTAATGACAATATTCCACAGGTTAATTAGACTCGTTGAACATTAACCATCTCCAGGGATTAATTAGACCAAAGCACAAATGGGTTTTGGCTGGAGCTTAAGCATCTCCCAAAGCAAGGCAAAACAGGTATAAGGCTCCCTGAAGGGAGGAGGTCCACACCTTGGGCTGGTGGAAGGACCTTCCTCATCCTCAAACCTGGCTGTGAAACTGCCTCCACATCCCTTCATTGCAACTCCCCTCTCCCCTGGGGAATGCTGTCTTTCTCCTGGGTGATCCCCAGGCACAGGGGCACAGAGACA
>NW_026539290.1:0-20000 GCF_027791375.1 Indicator indicator | reverse complement strand
GAGGAGAAGAACATTTGCGGGGATGGTGCCCGGGCCACGTTCGCGCTCCCTCGTCCACACCACGGTCCCTCGACACAACAACAGCCGGGGTTGCCAGCACGGAGCGGCCAACAGAGACCTTCCTGCTTCCCAGCCGCAGCTGCAAGGCTCTGCCCCTCCGCCCTCGCCGCCCCGGACGCCGCTGCCAGCATCACCACCAGCATTATTTATTGTTTTCCCCCTCCTGGCAGCTGGAGAGGGAGAAGCAGGCTGGGCACAGCCCTGGAGGGAAGAGGACACAGAAAGAAAGACCCTCACCTCAGCCTCTTGCCCCAACCCTACTACATACTGCAGACCCTCCCAGCTGCCCGCCCGTGCTGGTTTTGGGGGGCTCACAGCCATTCCCTCTATGCCAGGAAGGGCACAACACCATCCTGCCCGAGGAACCTGCTCCTGAGAGCCTTCTGCCATCATCCATTGGATCCCAGAACCCCCAGACAAACGCCAGGTCCTGCCATAGCTGCCTGAGGGGATTCCAGCAGCCCCTGGCCTCTCCAGTGGGGCTGTGGACACATTCTGCTCTTGGGGACCAGGCAGCATGTCCAGGACAAGTTCTGAGACTGAAATCTCCCTTGAAAGAGGTCTAGTGTCAAGGGGATCATTCTCCCCTCTGCCTCAGCAGCTAAACACAATGAGGGAGGATGGATGGACATGGCTGGGGGAGCAGGAGGGAAGGCGAGTGGGCAGAAGATTTGGGGCACCAAGCTGGCCAACAGCTATTTTACAGCCCTCACACCCTGTGGCACAGCATGGCAGGCCTGGAGGGACAGATCCTGCACACCGACACCTGCAGCAGAATCAGGCACACACCATGCACACCCGTTGATAGAGGGGGTTCTGCACCCAGATGTCTGCTAGGACATTTCTGGGGCACACAACCACCCTGCCAGTCTGGAACACATACACCACATCCTTCTTTACACTGGGGGACACACCTGGCGGGCGCAGCAGCCCACGGCCTTTCTCAAACACCCCAAACAGCACCAGGTTCCCCCCCCAGAACTCTCCATATCCACCTGTGCAGCCCCTGGGAGGTGATGGGGCAGCACCCCAGGATCTTTCCCCCATGCCTTCCAGGCCCCACACTGCCAGCAGGACTGGCCCCAGTGTGCCCTGACTCCTCCAGCAAGTCCTTGTCCCATTAATCCCCACTAAACACTGACTTTTACCCCACAGACAGCCATGCCCACACCCAACTGCACTCACTCAGCCCAGCCACCTCGAGGGACAGGGACAGGCAGGTAGCCAGAGCCACCTCCATGGGCAAAGCCACCTGGCCCCAGTGGCTGAAGGCTCTGTCCCACACCACTGGTCTCTGGAGAGTCTCCCAGGGAGACTAAGCCCGGGAGAGCACTGAGATGGGGACCCAAGACAACAGAGGACCCCACTACTTCCCAGTTGGCTCCCACCACCAAGGAAGGCTGTGGTCACCACTAAAGCCACCCCATGGGCAAGCACTGGGGATTGGGCTGGAGCAGAAGGCAGTACCCGAGCAGCCGGAGCTGGAAGGGAAAGATTTAGCCCCTGCCCCCGGGACAGGCAGTACGGTGAGGGAGACAACCCTTGTGCCTGAGGGCAATTTAAAATATTCAAAAATACATTTAAAAAATAAGGGGAAATATCAAAAATCCTTAAAAGGCAGGGAAAAAAGACTAGGAGGTGTTCCTCGGCCGGGCACCGAGCCCTTCGCAGGAGCAGGGACCGGGCTGGGGCAGGACGGGGAACCAGGCAGGCCGGTGGCCCTGCACACGGAGGTCTCCCCGCCATGTCCCCCCGGTCTCTTTCGGATCCGTTCCCGGTTATTTGCGGTGTTTTCTCCCCGCCACCATTTTGTCCGCACCGTGGTGGTTGCAGCAAGATGGTGAGACCGGCCGCTCCCGGTCCCCAGGGTCGGGAGAAATGGGGGGACCCTGACCCGGGGTTAAGGACTGACACCCCCCCGACACACACACACACACACACTCGTTCCCAGGCCTGGGCCCGTCGGGGCAGCCCCGGTAGGGCTGAGGCCAGGCGAAGGAGAGGCCTGACCCCGGCGGGGACTGCGACTGCCACCAAGGACCCGGGGACACCCCGGGACCCTGGGGCTCGGTGCCTGCTCGCCTGCCGAGAGAATTCTGGCTGCGGCGGCCGCGCAGTCGGCGACAGGCGCCCATCCCGACAGCCGCGAAAGAAGCTTGGCTGGACGACGGAGCTGTTTGCAATCTCCGGGAGGGCTGGGGATGCCCGAGCCGTACCGTGCTGAGCCGTGCCAGGCTCCGGTGACGGCGAACGAACAGGACGCGGGCGGCCTCGGCCCTGTTGACCGAGCGGCCGCGGAGCTTCGCCGGGCTCCGGGAGCGGCGGAGAGCTGAACGGAGGAAGCCGAGCATCTCCAGCGCATCCCCGGGATGGAGCCGCGCTGCCGCCCCGGGAACCGGGCAGCCCTCGGTCCCTGCTCCATCCAAGCACCCCAAACTTTCGGGGTTCGCTACGGGCCAACCCGGGGAGACGGTGGGGCTGAACAGGAGGGATGCGCCGGTTCCTGGTATGTCACCGTGCACCCCCCCTCTCCCCGGTCAAGCGAGTGATATTATAAAGAGGGGGGGAAAAAATAGCCCCCAACTCGCCGCCGCTCCATGACGCTTTTCTCCTGCGACAACGGTTTAAAAGCAAAGCCGATGCTCTTCCCCCGTCTCCCGCCGCCTCCCCGTTCCTCAGCCGGTGCGGGGAATCTGCACCCCCATGGTTGCTCCCCAGGACCTCCGCTCGGCCCCTCTAAGCCCAGCTGCTCGGCCGCAAATCGGAATGGGCACGCACGGCCCCGCTCCCGGAGCAGCACGGCAGAACGGGCTGGGGGAACGGGCCCGGTCCCCGGCGCACCGAGCGGAGCCAGGGGAAGTGGAGGAAGGCCGGAGCTGATGGGGATGCGCTAGAAGCAGTGCCGGTGTGAAAGGTGCCCTATTCCGCTGGCCCCCTCCCCGGCCCCGGGAGCGAGGGGCACGGAGCTGGGACCCAACCGGCGGGATGGGGAGAGTGCCCCTGTGGAGGAACCGTGGCCCGGGGACCGTGCCCGTACCTCGCACCAGGATGCGGCGGCAATAGTCCGCTTCGCCGGTTCCCGCCGGGCTCTCACTGTCTGGGGCGCACTCCTTGGAGGAACCGGGGCTGACAGCCGATGTTCCCGGGATGTCCTTGAACCCACTGCTTCCTCCGCCTCGCCGAACGCTCTCCAGCTCCTCCCGGCTCGCTGCCTTCTCCCGGGCTCGCCCGGTGGGCAGGGGCTCGGCCAGCAGCACGGGGCTCCTGCCAGGCTCGGCCCCTCCATCGCTCATCCCTGCGGGCGCCGCGCCGGGATCAAACATCAGCAGGGAGAGAGGCAGGGAGAGAGGGAGAGAGGAGACAAGACTAGGCAGGGGGGGCGGGGGGGCGGGTCGGGGAGCCCCCCCACACACCACCACCTTCCCCAGACCCCTTCCCCGCCCCTCCCCGGCCCCCCCCCCGGGGCTCAGCGCCCTGGCACAGCCGGGGGCACCGGGCCCCACCTCACCCCCATGGCCGGAGACCCTCCGGGGGCCCGTCGCTTCTCCCGCCTCTCTGCAGAGCACCCGGCCCCTCTCTCATCCCGGAGGGTGGCATTTAAACCGTTCCCCCCTCCCTCCCCACCTCCTCATCCCCTCCCCGCTTCACCGACCGGGGGTGGTTCTCGGGAAGAGGAGCTGGGGGACAGGGGGGTGCAGCGGGACCCGTCGGGGTGTCCCAAGGGGATGGAAAAAGGAGTTAAAAACTTTGACAAGCAGCGGAGGCCCTTCTGCCCCCTTCCACTTTATGCCCCCCCACCCATCTCCTTGGCACCTCGCTCCGGGCAAACTTCAGCCGCAGCCGTTCCATGGAGAGCCGGTGTCGGTGCTGTCAGGCAGGCTGGCGGAGGAGCCGCCGGTGCCCGGGGCTCGCTGCTCTGCGTGCGGGGAAACCAGTCTCGGGAGGTGGGGAGGGATGATTTTTTAGGTTGGGAGGGGATAGCGGAGGAGAAGGAAAGGCGAGGAGAAGATTGCTGAGGAAAAAGCAGCCGAGGGTGGGCCCAGGGATGAAGTCGGGGTCGTTAACCCTCCGATCCGGCCTTTCTCCGCACATCCCACGGAACCCGCCTCTGGAGTCGGGAGCGGGCGGCCGAGCCCCGCGCCGCGGCGGAGAGAGGTTCTGGTGGGGGGTGGGAAAGCGGCGATTTTAAATTCACGGCCCGGCACAGACGCAATTTCCTGCTCTCCTGGTCCGTGATACCGATTGGTAAACAAAGAGCCCCTCGGTTGGCCGCTGCCCCCCGGCTCCGGGACTACGGGCAGGACCGGAGGCGGCGGCTCCGCTTCCTCTCCGCTTCTCCGGTGGGAGGTCACCGGCAGGAACCTCCCGCCTCTGCGGAGATGGAAACGAATAAAGAAATAACCTGACCCGGTTTTGCGTAACCCATCCCCGGAGCTCCGGGCGGGGTTACAGTCCTTCTTCCCCGCGGTGCTCGGTAGTCCACAGTGCTCCCAGAATTATCCCACCGAACCCCCGGGATGAGACAGTGGAGGAGTCCCGAACACATGCACATCTACATACACACACCCGCTCCGGGACATCCGCTCCTGGTAGCCACGGATCCCCCGGTACCGGGACTGAGGTGAGCGGCTCCCCGGCCTAGCCTGGGGAACCGGGCAACAACCACCACCTCTGGGATCTCCCTTCTGCCGCTCTATGCAACAGGGCAACGGACAGACGGACACATTGGGAGCCCAAAACCCTTGACACCCCTTTTCCGGGCTCCGCCGCTTCTACAGCCCGGAGCTGCCTGGGGGTGCAGCGGGCTCGGGCGGAGCTGGACTGGCCCGGAGGGGTCTCGGCCTGGCCCGGTTCCTCCAGAGGGAGAGCCCCGGTTGAGGCAGGAGGTGCCTGGTTTGGGGTCGACAAGTTCGAAGGCCTCTACGTTTGTCTTTGGGCTGGGGTGGGCCCGGAGTGCCCGTCTCTGCGGCAGTCTCGGTATGACCGAAGCAGCGCGGGGGAAATCAGAGCGAAACATCAAATCAAAGCGAAAAAAAAAATAAAAAGGAAAAATAAAATAAAGGGGGAAAAATAATAAAACAAAGGGCAACGAATAGAAATAAGAAAATAAAGCAAACGAAAAAGGCAGCGCAGGGGAGAGCGGGGAACCGGGACGCGGAGGGCGGGTGCCGCGGCCCGCACCCTTGGTCCTGCGAGGCCCGGAGAGGGATGGAACTGGGTCTGGGATGGAAGCAACCGGATCTCCGCTCCTGATTCCCCTGATCTGGGGTAGGCTGGCGACGGTAACAGGCTCCTCACTCCCAGTTTCCCGCTCCCGGTTCCCCGGTCTGCAGTAGGAGCTGACGACGGTAACCGGCACCCTGATTCCCTGCTCCCGGTTCCCGGAGCTGCGCCGAAACCAGAAACCCGTGGACACATCCACCCTGCCCTGGCTCCTACTCCCTGCCTGGTATTTTTCCCGTTATCGCTATGATTAATATTAATAATAATGATGATATCTTTTGCTCCGGTGGGTCTGGGGGAGCAGAGGAAAGAAAATACCGGGAACCGCGGTTCCAGGAAGCGCAGCGGGGCCGGGGCAGCCTCCGCCTTGTTCTAATAAACAATAATAGTTAAAATAATTATTTGTAAATGCCGCTTACTCATCTTTTATCATTATTATTGCTGTTGATTCTGGTTTTGCTTGGTGTTTGTTGTTATGGTTATTTGCATTATTAGAGTTATTAGTTGTTATTATTACGGTTGTTATTATTGCGGTTGGACTCGATGTATTTAAAGGTCTTTTGCAGCATAAACGGTTCTGTGAGCCTCTATTATTATTACTATTTTTATTACTACTATTATTTTTACTATTTTCCCCTCTCGCTCGGGCCTTGGAGCCGAGCCTGGCCCGGGGAAGCCAGCCGGGGGAGCCCATGTCCAGTCCCGTTTCTAGCCCTGTTTGCAGTCCCCGACCCCTCTGATCCCCCCAGAGCGTCCCATGCTGTCTCCCCGCTTTCCCCTACTCCCGTCTGCGGTTGAACGCCCTTCCTCCTCCCCCCAATATTTCCACTTTTTCCCGGTTTACAGACTGGAAGAAGGGGTTCGAGCGGAGCTCCCCGGGGCCGGGGACACGAAGGTTACAGAGAGCCGGAACGGTTTGGCTCGGTTCAGCTCGGCCCTGTTTGACTCGCTAGTGGCCTGCGGGCCCGGGATGGCGAGAGCAGTGGGATGTCCGCGGGAGGGGGAAACACGAGGGGGACTGTGCAAAACACGGGAAGTCTGCACGGGGACGTGGGTGAATAGTGCGGGGACACGGGGGAACTGTGCAAAACGCGGGAGTTCTGTATGAAACATAGGGGATGACCTGCAGGGACACGGGGGTCCCGTGAAGGGACACAGTGGGATTGTGAAGAGACATGGCAGGGACTATGCAAGGGACACGGGGGGAGGGTGTCTGCGTAAAAACACGGGGGTCTGTGAAAGGACACGGGGGCAACTATGGGAAAAAAACCCGGGAAAATTGCAAAAACACGGGAGGACTGTGAAGGGACAGGGAAAAGCTGTGAAGGGACACGGAGGAGATTGTGCAAAACCCCGGGAGATTGCACAAGGACACGGAAGACTGTGCAGGAAGAAGGAGCTGTGAAGGGATACGAGGGGAGATGCAAAATCACGGGAGGATCGTGCGGGGACAAGGGGAGACTGCAAAAATACAGAGGGGCTGGGAAGGTACGTGGTGGGGGGATGCAGGGAGCCGGTGTGAGCGTGCACGGCCTTACAGGGGCTGGGGGAGCTGCGGGGGCACGGACACGGGGCAGCCACGCATGGGCACCGTGTAACCGGGCACTGCGTAACGGACACCGCTCCCTTCTCGTGGGGGCAGAGGGGAGTCAGTTTGGGATGGTTTGGAGGAGCTTGGGGCTGTTCCAGGGCTGTTTTGGCGGCCGTGTTGGGGAGTGGTTTTGGGATGGCTTGGATGCTGCTTTGGAGGTGCTTCAGGGGTGGTTTGGGGGCTGCTTCGGAGGCTAATTTGGGAAATGCTTTTGGGCTGGTGTGGGTGCTGGTTTGGAGGGGCTTTAGGCGTGATTTGGGGGTCTTTTTAAAGCAGTCTGCACCCGATCCAGTGTGTTCAAATGCTTGGTGTCACCGTGAACGGACACGGGGGAAGTGTGCATGGACAGGATGTCACCGTGCACGGGCTGCGGCGCCTGCTTCGAGGACAGAGAATGACGAGGAAGACCCCTAGGGTCCCCACCTCGCCCGGGAGCCCGTCTGGGGGTGCCCAGATCAGACATGCCCCCCGCCGCCCAGGGCCCCAGTAACGCCGATTTCGTTAGAGGAGCCGGTTGTACCGGGCACGGCAGCGTGGCCCCAGGGACACCCTTCCCTGGGTTTGGAACACCCTTCCCTGGGTTTGGGACACCCCTTCCTGGGTGGAGTTACACTACTCCCCAGGATGTGGGTCCCCCCAGCCCCGCCGGGCTCCCCCACGGGTGGGTCCGCTTCCCCCAGTCCAGCCCCACTCGAATCCAAGCAAATCAAACGAAATCAAAGGATATCAAACGAAATTCGGACAGGCCGGTACAGCAGTCCCTCCCAGAACGGCTTGTCCGACACCCCACTAGTGACAGAACCACCCTGGAACGAGGGGTCCCTCTCCGCAGCACCCCAACTCAGCCAGCAGCACTTCCTGCCCTGGGGGTCCATACCCCAAACGAGTCCGCAGCAGCGGGGCCACCGCGACACGGGGAGCGGCAGAGACCAGGGACCCCAGAAGCTTCCCCGCCCCTGGGACCCTGCTCCTGGGATCCTCTCCTCTGGCATCCCTGATTCTGCTATTCCTGTTCCTTGGATCTCCTCCTCTGACATCCCTACATGTGGGATCCCGCTCCGAGAATCTCTTTCTTTGGCATCCCTAGTCCAGGGACCCTGCTCCCAGGATCCTCTTCTCTAGCATCCTTCATTCTGGGATCCCTCTCCTGGGATCTCCTCTAGCAACTCTGTTTCTCTGAGCTTGCTCCTAGGATCTCCTCCTTTTGCATCCCTGCTCGTGGTATCCCACTCCTGGAATATCCTTTGTTGATATCCCTAATCCTGGAATCCTATCCGTGTCATCTCCTCTGACAGCCCTGCTCCTTGGATCTCTCTTCTGGGATCTCCTCCTCTAGGATTCTTGCTCCTGAAATATCCTTCATTGGCATCCTTGTTCCTGATATCCCTGCTCCTAGAATCCTGCTCCTGGGATCTCCTCCTTCTGGTTTCTGTGTCAAGCCTCCCCTCACTCGCTGCCCTCCAGCTGCTCCCAGCCCTGGGTATCATCTGCCCAGGGGTGACACAAGGGTGACAAGGTGTGGGTGCTGGTGGAGGAGGGTGTGATCACAGCCCTGGGGACTTGCTACCACATTTTGATAACCTTGACCTTTCCAGTTCCCCCAGCTCCTCATCTGCTGGAAAATTCTCACCCCCTGGACTCCCAGAGTCCGTGTGTCCATCCGACCCCAGACAGAAAAGGGGAGTGGGTTCCTGAAGGACTTGCCAGAAGACTCTCTCAGCCACAGGAAGGCAGAGACCAGCCCTTCCTCCTGGTTCCCATGGTATGAGGTGAGTCAAGAGGACTGCAGGGGGTTTGTGAGGCTCAGCAGGGTGGGGGACAGTGACCCCAGACCCTCCACCCCACTGGTCTCAGCTTCCCCTGAATGACCACAGCCAAGAGGTGCAGCCACGTGCCAGGAATGGTGCAGTGATACGGGGACAGAGGAAGGAGGAGGTGGGGGAAGTCTGGGCCCCCCAGGCACCCCCCACCCACATCTATCACTGCTGACTCAGACCCAAGCAAGAGCATGACACAGGTGTCCCACCATGGGCACCATGCCTTGTAGATGACGGTGGCAAGGAAAAGGAAGGATGGACTTGGCATATGTTATGCAGAGAGCTAAACCTTGTTGAGAGAGGATGTGAGAAGCAGCAGTGCTGGGATGGAGGAGAGGTGGTCCTGCCCAGGGGACACTCCTGGAGGGGGTGTTTGGCTGCTCATGGTTTGGATTTAGGGATATATTTTGGGAAATGGTGGGCACCACCTTCACAGGGTGGGCAGCATGGTGGTGTTCCACATCTCTTGTGCACAGGAGTGGCTTCCCCTTGTCCCACACTACTGGAACTGATGTTTGGAGCCGATCCAGCTGCGGAGGCATCGAGGGCTGGGATCCAGGGTGGGGGTGACAGCCACATCCGCATGGAGACATCCTCCCACTGCTCGCACAGAGCAGGTGGGCTCCTTTCCCAACCAAACAGCGCCTCTGAGCCTGGCAAGCTGGAAGAAATCCTGGCAGGAACCTTCGGCACGGCTGAGGTGCCAGTGCCAGCCAGGCTCATTGCTTGCCAACCGCTGTGGCAGCACAGAGAGAAGGCAGCAAGCCCTGCCCCGGCTCCGCCCCCCGCTCACCCTGGCTGGGTGCGTTTCAGCCGTCCCCAGGATTACTGCAAGGAGCAAATCAAAGCGGGCGCTAATTTATCCAAGGAGAAATGCCTGGCGCGTTTCTGCCAGGTCCTCCGCCCCGTGGCAAATCCCTGGCCTCCAGTTCACCTTCGTGACCTGCCCTTATTCCCCTGCTCTGCCTTTAAACCATGTGACAGAAGGATTTGGCTTAACGTGCGTGCGTGTGTGTGTTGTGTGTACAGCTCCAAAAGGAAAGGAGAAGGAGCTCAGAGAGCCTGGAGGTAACTACTGGCTCCCAGCCCTTGCTGCATCCCTGAGGATGGATTTAAGGGGTGGGTGTACCCCAGTCCCACCTCCCAAACCCTGCTGCCCGTTGCTCCCCCCACACCTCCCACCCCCTTGGTGCTGGTGGCGGGCAGAGCTTTAGCAGCACAGGAGCAAGCCCTCAGTGCTGCCCCACAACCTTCCCTGTGCTCCACGCTGGATGTAAATCTTGGAACTGGTGGGACCTTCCCCATATCCTCTTCTCTGTGCCCCCAAAACCAGGCTACACCAGTTGCAGTGCTGGGAAGAGCCAAAATCTGGCACAGCCAGGGGCAGCTCACAGGGCATGGTGTGTACGTGCCAGCCAGCAACATCTGCCCTGGCCTCCCCCAGCAAGTAACTGGGCACAGTGGGCAGCAGGGGCCAGCTGGAGCTGCCCAGCCACCCCAGGGGAGGATTGGGCAAGAATTGATGAACTTCAGGCCAGGGAGATGTGGGAGGGAGAGGATGGATGTGGACAGAGACCCTTTGTGCAGCCCAAGGGCTTGGTCGGGGGCAGCGTGGGAGCAGGTGGTGGTGGAGGGGGAGGAGCAGGGTTGGGCAGCTGTGGGGTTGGAGGAGTCTGCCACTGAGGAACCTTGAAAAGGTGATTTGGAGCCGGAGGGATGGACCTGCCCAGGTCACCCCAGCTCCATCTGAACTCATCTGCCTGTGCCTGCACTTCAACAGCTGACAGAGGCTTCAAATTTGCTGCTGACAGATGCTCAGAGGGCTCTCAGCAAGGAGGCAGTGGCTGCTGCCATGGGCCAGGGAGGGGGGGTGCCTGCCCACCACTACCCTGCCTGCCACCCTGCCCACCCCTCATGGGCTCAGCACCACCCCCATCTCCATTTCTTCACATCCCATCTCATATCATCCCATCTTCACCTCCATCTCATCCCAACCAAGGCTGGTAGTAGGATGGGGATAGGGCTGGAGGCAAGAATAGGATGGGGACAGGGACAGCCTCTTCACACACAGCCTTTCCATGAGCTCTGTGGGGCCTGGGCACAGGTGAATATTCCCAGGTAACCAGCAACAGAGCAAGAGGACACAGTCTCAAGCTGTGCAGGGAGAAGTTTAGGCTTGATCTTAGAAAGAAGTCTTTCACAGAAGGAGAGATTAGCCTTGGAATGGGCTGCCCAGGGAGGTGGTGGGGTCAGCATCCCTAGAGGTGTTTAGGAAAAGACTGGTTGAGGCACTTAGTGCCATGGTCTAGGTGATTAGTTAGACTGGATGATCTTGGAGGTCTCTTCCAACCTGGTTGATTCTGTGTGATTCTGTGATTCCACATGTGCTGGTGAAGCTCCTTGCCCAACTGCCCCACACCTGTCGAACCATCCTGCCTGGCTGTGCCCTCTCAGTGCGTTTCAAAGAGGCTGCACCACCAGTGAGCCAGGGCACCAGGGGCATGCACCCAAAGAGGAGGAGGAGGAGGAGGAGTAGAGTCTATGTGATCCCAGGAGCCAAGTGAGAGGGAGGTGAACTGATTGTGCTTCAGGTGGACACTGCTTTGGTGTGTGGACATGAGCAGCAGCAAAGGTAGATGAGGCAGGATTAAGCTCCCAGGAGAGCAGAGCATCATCCCCCGAAGCCCCCTGAGCTCCCCAGCCCTGTTGGGGAAGCTGCAGCCCCACACTCTGAAGCCACCAACCAGCTGCACAGCCCTGTCCGAGCCCCTGCCCAGTGGTGTCTGGCTGGGAGGTGGCTGCAGGGTGACATCTAATGGCTATGGGATGGGAGGGGACATGGCCCAACAGCTGCCTTCCTGGCTGGGGGCTGTGACACCTTCAGGTGAAGCCTTCCCACAGCTGCATCCTCACTTGCTTGAAGGTGTCCAGAGAAGGGCAATGAGGCTGGGGAGGGGGTCTGAAGCACAGCCTTGTGAGGAGAGGGAGCTGGGGGTGTTTAGCCTGGAGAAGAGGAGGCTCAGGGGAGACCTCCTTGCCATCTACAATTGCCAGAAGGGAGGCTGTAGCCAGGTGGGGGTTGGGCTCTTCTCCCAGGCAAGCAGTGATAGAAGGAGAGGACACAGTCTCAAGCTGTGCCAGGGGAGGTTTAAGCTCTCTTCACAGAGAGATTGGCCTTTGGAATGTGCAGCCCAGGGAGGTGGTGGAGGTGCTTAAAACAAGACTGGATGAGGCACATAGTGCCATGGGTTAGTTGATCAGATGGTGTTGGGTGATAAGTTGGACTTGATGATCTTAAAAGTCTTCTCCAAGCTGGTTAGTTCTGTGATTCACTCCACCTGCAGCAGCATGGAGCTGAAGGCCAGCACTCCTCCTTGTCCCTCTCCTCCTCCTGGGCACCAAGGAGGCACGTTTGGCTTGGGAACACCTCTGCCCAGTGGGCTGAGAAGACAGAGGTCAGGAAAATGGGGAGCTGTGCCCATGGGCTGCCTTACAGCGTCCCATCCACAGGCTTTCACCTGTCCAACCTCACCTTGAATATCTCCAAGGATGGGTCCTCAACCACCTCCCTGGACAACCTGTTCCAGTGTTTCACTACCCTCATGGTGCAGAACTTGTTCCTAACATCCAATCTAAACCTGCTCTGCTCTGTCTGAAGCTGTTGCTCCTCACCCTGACACTGCTGCCTTTGCAAAGTCTCTCCCCAGCCTTCTCGTAGCCACTTCAGGTACTGGAAGGTCACCATTAGGTCTCCCCAGAGCTTTCCCTTTTGAATGTGGTCAGGCTAAGCTACAAAATGCAGTGCTGCTGGTAAACCCCAGTGATGGAGCTTAGAGGATCCCTTTCACAAAACACTTCATCCACAGAAGGTTTACCCTTCCCCTGGCAACTTTCATGGCCACAAGTCCCTCCCTGCACCTATTCTGCCTCTCCTCTTCAGACCAGCTCTATCCATCCATTTTCCATTCTTCTAACAAGCATTGTGTAAAACCAAATCCTTTTTATCCAACTCCTTCCAACTTCCATAGGGCAAGGAAATGAAAAAGAAAGCTCAACTGCTTTCCATTAGGACTGCTTTGTCCTTCAGTGGGTACTGCTCTGATACACCACCACCACAGGGATCTGCTTGAGCCAGGAGCATATTACTTATCTATTCCTCATGAGGAAATGCCTACAGCAGCTGCTGCTCCCCCACCACCACCTCCCTTCATCTTCCCAAAGCAGCTCCTGCTCCCTCTACACCATTCTGCCCCCTGCCTACACAGCTCCTGCCCTCCCACCACCATTTCTGCACCCACCCCAGAGCCTGGGGCAAGAGCCTCAACCAGCCAAGATGCTACACAGAGGAGCAAAGCCCCAGGAAGGAGGCTCAGATAATAGCCATGGAGAAGACTGGATAACAATCAACCCCCAACCTACCTAAGCTGGGGGGGGGCCACCTGGCCCCCCAGCCTTTGTCATCCCCCCCCCCCAAAAGGCTGTACCATGGGTACTCACCAATGATGAGAGGAGGATCCTCAGCCCAGATGGGCTCAGCTTGGGGCTTCTGCCTTTCTTGGGGGGTTAAATAGGGGAGTGGATGGGGAGGGAAAGTGGCCACACCTGGGGTGGGAGGAGACTCCAATAGAGCTCAGGTGCTCTGGGATTTGAGGGGAAAAAGAGGGGAAATGGGGCAGGTAGGGTGGAAAAGGGGCAGATGTGGTGGAAAATGGGAGGTGGTTCTGAGCTGATCCCCAGCAGTGTGGGCAGCAGGGGCAGGGAGGGGATTCTGCCCCTCTGCTCTGCTCTGGAGACCCCCCCCTGCAGTCCTCAGCACAGACAGGGAGCTGTTGGAACAGGGCCAGAGGACAGAGTGGAGAAGGAATCACACAATGACACGGGAAGTCCTCGGTCAAACCAGCCCTGTTCAGCCTGATGGCTGCCTGCTTCCTCCAGCATTCCCAGTCAGGACCACAAAGCCCTTCCCAGCTCATCCCAACAGGCATTGGCTGTGCCTTGCTCTGGGGTTTATTTCCAGGAACAACACACAGGGAGGCCCTGGTAGCTTTGGCGGTGGGGACAGGAGGATGGTGCACAGGAGAGGCTGTCCCCAGGCTTGCACCACCACAGGGAGATTATTTTTCTCCTGAGGTTTTCACTGCTGGAGAGCAGCTCTGAGCCGTCACAGCTTGCCGGTGCCTGGCACAGGTGGTGGCAAGCACCAGCCATGTCCAGCATGAGAACAACATCCACGGTGGGGAGGGATGAAGGGCACCACGGGACAGCAGAGGGGCTGGGAGTGAATGGGCACAGGGCTGGGTTATCCCCAGGGCCTGGATCCAGCCAGGCTGGATGGTTCCAGTACCAGCTGCTACAGTTGCTCCTGGGCCACCAGTTTAGGAAGCTCCATCCACCTGGAAAAGGTTGGGGTTAGTTGAGGTTAGAGCTCATGGGGTCAGGGCAGCACCCAGAGCATCACCCAGAGGGGTCACCACCCATTGTGAGCTGTGAAGCCCCTCTGGGACAAACCTTCTAGGGGTAATTCTGGTGCTCAGCAGGCTCTGCCCCTCCTGCCCTCCCCCTGACTCCAAGGATGGCCAAGGCTGCACTGGCATCACAGAGCAGCCTGGCTGGGCCAAATCCTGGCCTGTGTGTGAGCCCAGATCCACAGTCCCCAGCCTCATGCTCTCCATCACCCATGGATCCCCCATGGGGACTTCCTGGAAGCTCAGGGTGGGGTCCTCAAAGTTGACCCCATCAAGGTCCCTACCTGTGCTTGTTCCTGTTTGCTCCTCAGCTCAAAAGTGTCCTCAGCATTGGACCAGCCCCAAGCCCTCTTCATCCTGGAACAAAGGAGAAGGAGCTGCCACACCTGCTCCCCTCCATGGGCCAGCTGAGCCCAAGGTCCCTCTCCCCCCTGGTGCCATCCCAGCCAGGGACATTACCTGGGCCACAGCTTCACAGCCAGAACAGCCAAGGTGGCCACGCAGACAGCAGCCATCAACAGTCCAGCCACCACGGTGAGGGCCTGGAGCTGGGTGAGAGCTGCAGGCAGAGAGAATCCAGGGCAGATCCTCACCAGAGCTGCTGGCTTGGTGAGGCAGTTTGGGGAGCCCTGAGCAGGGGGTGACACCTCCCAGCCCCTTTTCCCTGTAGATGAGACCCCTCCAAGGTGCCTCACAAGGGATGAAGGGGACCTTGGGGAGGTGGCTTCAGGTAGGGGATACACTTTGGCACCACTGTTAAGCTGGGGACAGTCAGTGGGCCAAGGACAGATGGCAAGGGCTCATAGAGTGGCATGGCACTCTGCTGGGACTCCATGCAGATCACACTGCCCCTGGCTGCCCCTGCCTACACCACCAGCCCCTGCACCAGGGGCTGGCTGTGGCTCTGCCAGGTCACCACCAAACCATGGCCCTCAGCACCATATCTGCACAGCTTTGAAACCCCTCTAGGGATGGAGACTCCACCACTGCCCTGGGCAGCCTGGGCCAGCACTTGACAACCCTCAAGGGGAAGAAATTGTTCTTCATGTCCAACCTAAACCTCTCCTGGTGCAACTTGAGGTCATTTCCTCTTGTCCTATCACTTAAGCCCCAACCATGCCCCCACAGCCCCCCTGGGTTGGGGCCAGCCCCACTCACTGTGGACGCTGAAGTAGGCACTGGCAGTGGCATTGCCCAGGGGGCTGCTGGCCACGCAGATGTACTCTCCCGAGTCCTCTGCTCCCACCTCCTGGAGCTCCACACGCAGGGTGTTGTGGGAGGGGGACACTCGGAACCCTGGGGAGGTGGCTAGGGCCAGGCTGGAGGCCAGGAGCTGGCCGTGGTGGTAGAGGAGCAGGGTGGAAGCCGGGTGGCTGTCAGCTGTGCACAGCACGACGCCCACTCGCCCGCTGCGGTTCTCCAGGAAGGTGCTGATGGACACATCCCGAGGGGGGTCTGTGGGCAGGAGACAGGGCTGGCAGTGGTCCGTGGTGTGGGACCTCCTCTCATGCTGGCTCACCAAGGGCTGCTTAATGCATTTCTCCTCCAGAGTGGAGCAGCTCCAGCCCGCCCAGCCCCGGGCTGGTAGTTTCAAACCTTCTCCAGCCTTTCACTCCCCTCCCCAGCTGATGAGCAGCCTCTGGCTTGGAGCACCTTGACTCCAAATCTGACTTTTGAGGGCTATCATGGAATCTTTCAGTGGCTTGGCTTAGAAGAGACCTTTAAAGGTCACCTACTCCAGCCCCCCTGCAGTCAGCAGGGACATCTGCAGCTAGATCAGGTTGCTCCAAGCCCCATCCAACCTGGCCTCCAACACTTCCAGGGAGGGGACGTCCACAACTGCTGGACAACCCCCTGGTGCCCTCTTCCCTGGGTCCAAAGGGAGAGGAGGAGGGGCCTCACACCACAGCAGGACCATGCAGATAGGACATGGGAGGTGCTGGGCTGGGTGCAGGCAGCCTGCTGGGAACTCTGTATCCAATCCTGCCTGGTGGCCTGTCCCTGCAGGACCTGGGGACACTCACAGAGGACGCTGAGGCTGAGTGGGGCCGAGGTGGCACTGCCCCGTGCCCCCCTCGCCTGGCAGCGGTAGGAGCCGGTGTCAGCGCCGGAGACGTGGGCGAGGACGAGGGAGGCCACTGGTCCCTCCTGTAGCCACCTGCTGTTCTTGTACCAGGTGTAGTTGGCCTCCTCTCCCACCCAAGGGACACCCAAGCAGGTCATGGTAGCTTTGGTGCCTTCAGGGACTTCTGGTGAAGGCTCCACTGTGATTTTGACCCCTGAGGAGGAGAAGGGAGATTGGGAAGTCAAGGGATGCCCGAGGCTTGGGCTTGCACAGGACAGCACTGTCCCCAAGCCCCAAAAAGACTGCCAAGAGCCACAGTCCCAGGGAAGGACCCTTCAGGACCCCAACGTGGGTCTTGCATGGCTTGGGGTCCCCCTCACCTCCCAGGTCCAGGTGCAGGGAGGAGGATGCAGTGCCATAGCTGTTGTTGGCTGAGCAGATGTAGAGCCCTGTGTCCTGCAGCTCCAACCCCACCAGCTCCACCCGCAGGGAGTTGGGGGTCAAGTGGACTGCGAAGCGCGGGTCAGAGGGTCCCTGCGTGGAGGCCAGGGGGGTGTGGCCATGCCCTCGATGCAGGGTGATGTCAGAGGGTGGGAAGCTGTCGACAGTGCAGAGCAGGACAGCCTGACTCCCACCCCGGGGCTCCACCAAGGAGATGAAGGATGGCTCCTGGGGTGCATCTGCAAGGACAACCACAAAAACGACCTTCCTTCCCCACAAAGCTCTGCTCTTAAAGTATTCTTGATCCTAAAGGTTTTGGTGGACTCGATCTTAAAAATCTTAACGGACTCGACCTTAAAGGTCTTAAGGAGCTTGATGGTCTCTTAAAGGTCTCTTCCAACCAACCAGACTCTATGACCATCCCTCCCGTGGGGCTGGGAGGGTGGCAGTCTGAAGAGGGGGGACAGGGGACGTGATGCAAGGGCTGGGAATCTTCCTGGACGAGGGGTCGCAGGTACCCAGGCGGCCGGGGGGTGTCACCAGCCTGCCTAGAGATGCCACCAGGTGGCGACACAGACCAGCGCAGCGCCACCCCTGCTGCCTCCTCCGCCTGCGGGACCCGGGGCGTGCCCCGCACCCCATGCCGCCGCCCCTCACTCACACAACACCCGCAGGGTGACAGGGGGTGCCCGGCGACCCCGCAGCCCCCTCCTCGCCTGGCAGCCGTAGGTCCCCGCGTCCGTGCGCCAGGCACTGGGCAGGGCGAAGGAGGCGTCAAAGCCTTCCGCCAACCACCGCCCGTTCTTGTACCACGTGTAGAGGGTGCCCGGGCGGGCACCCGCATCCTGGCAGGTCAGTAGCACGTCGGTCCCCTCGGGCACCTCGGCGGAGGGTGTGACCACCACCCTGACGGCTGAGGAGAGCAGAACAGAGCTGGCACAAGTGTTGGTCACCTTGGGAAGAGCCTTGCCCAGTTCCAAAGCCCTCAGCCCCATCCCCTGGGCTGGGTTCTCACCCAAGTGGGCAGCAGCACCTCCCTGCCCTCCCACCAACTTCTCACCACTCCAGCCCCTGCTGGTGTTCTGCTGCCCAACTTACTGGGGTCGTACCCCTTGGTGCCCACAGCAGTCTGCCTCAGGAAGTCCCCAGCTCCTTGTCCCCCCACCCCCAGACTCACCCTGCACACGGAGGGGCAGGGCTGTGTGGGTGCTGCCAAGCTGGCTCCGTGCCCAGCACTCGTACTCGCCCTCATCCTCCTCAGTGGCCTCCTGGAGCTCCAGCCTCAGCACGTTGGGAGCAGGGGAGATGTGGATGCTCTGCCTAAGGTGGTCACCTCCCATGGAGGGGCTGGAGGCCACCAGCTGCCCCTCCTTGAGCAGGGTGATGTGGGACAGGGGGTTGCTGTCCACGGTGCAGAGGAGGATGACTGCGGTCCCCTTGCCACTCTCCATGAAGGCCTTCATCTGCAGGTTCCTGGGGGGGTCTAGCAGAGGGAAATGTTGGGAAGAGATGGATCAGTAGCATCCTGGGGGGTGGGAGGATGCAGCTTGTGGGGCTCAGGTCAGACTCAGCTGGGCTCAGAGCTGAGGGGTGATGCTCTGCTGCCTGCAACACAGGACCTGTACAGGCAGAGTTCCCAACCAAGGAGATTGACCAAGGGACAAGTGACACCTTGAGGAGCCAGGGGTGTAAAACTCAACTTGGTTAAGACCTGGGACAAAAGCTAACTGGATTCTGAGATCCTAAAACTAAGGCAGAACTCACTGCCTGGTTCTGGAGGGTCTCCAGACCATACTTCTAGGAGGGTTCCCAGCCAAGGAGACTGACCAAGGGACAAATAGCACCTCAAGGATCTGGCAATAGGACAAGAAGAAAAGGACTCAAGGGACCTCAGAGCAGGTTTAGGTTGGACATGAGAAACAATTTCTACCCTAAAAGGGCTGTCAAGGCCTGGGCCAGGTTGCCCAGGGCAGTGGTGGAGTCCCCATCCTCAGAAGGATTTAAAACCCATGGAGCTGTGGTGCTGAGGGATACGGTTTAGTGGTGACCTGGGTGAGTGGTTGGACTTGGTTATCCTGAAGGTCTTTTCCAATCCCAATGGTTCTGTGACTCACAGAGGACGTTGAGGGTGGCAGGATCTGAGCTGCGGGTCCGTGCCGGGGTCTGAACCAAGCAGTGGTAGGAGGCAGCATCCACAGCAGCCACGATGGGGAAGGTGAGGGTTGGGGCTGAGCTTCTGCTGAGCCAGACCTTGTTCTTGTACCAGGTGTAGCTCAGAGCTTCCTCATCATTGGTGTCCACTGCACAGGTCAGGTTGACAGCATCACCTTCCCGGACATCTGGGGAGGGGGAGATCCAGACCCTGGTAGCTGCAGTGGAAGGGGAAGGAGATCCTGATCAGGGTGGACTGGAAGTGATGGAGACATGCTGCCAGCAGGTCCAGGGAGGTTCTCCTCCCCCTCTACTCTGCCCTAGGGAGGCCACATCTCCAGTACTGGCTCCATCTTTCTTATCAGCGCCTGGAAGTATTGAAAGTCTCCCTGGAGCCTTCTCTTCTCCAGGCTGAACAACCCCAACTCTCTCAGCCTGGCCTCACAGCAGAGGGCTTACAGCCCTCCTACTGTTCACAGGATCACAGGACCATAGGATGTTAGGGGTTGGAAGGGACTTTCAAAGATCATCAAGTCCAACTCCCCTGCCAGAGCAGGACCACAGAATCCAGCACAGGTCACACAGGAACACATCCAGATGGAGCTTGAAAGTCTCCAGAGAAGGAGACTCCTCTGGCCCTGTTCCAAAAGGTCCATGTCTGTGCTGAGGAGTCCAGAGCTGGCCCCAGCATTGCAGGTGGGGTCTCCAGAGCAGAGCAGAGGGGCAGAATCCCCTCCCTGCCCCTGCTGCCCACGCTGCTGGGGATCAGCTCAGAACCACCTCCCATTTTCCACCACATCTGCCCCTTTTCCACCCTACCTGCCCCATTTCCCCTCTTTTTCCCCTCAAATCCCAGAGCACCTGAGCTCTATTGGAGTCTCCTCCCACCCCAGGTGTGGCCACTTTCCCTCCCCATCCACTCCCCTATTTAACCCCCCAAGAAAGGCAGAGTCTCTAAGCTGAGCCCATCTGGGCTGAGGATCCTCCTCTCATCATTGGTGAGTACCCATGGAACAGCCTTTTGGGGGGGGGGGGGAATGACAAAGGCTGGGGGGCCTGGTGGCCCCCCCCCCCAGCTTAGGTAGGTTGGGGGTTGATTGTTATCCAGTCTTCTCCATGGCTATTATCTGAGCCTCCTTCCTGGGGCTTTGCTCCTCTGTGTAGCATCTTGGCTGGTTGAGGCTCTT
>NW_026539289.1:0-58253 GCF_027791375.1 Indicator indicator | reverse complement strand
CGCCAGTTGTAAGGTTCTGCTACGTTTTTTTTTTAACCGCGGTTTGCCCTCCTGTCGGGTGTTACGGCCGCCTCTTCGGAACTGCGGGTTGTGGGAGTGGTACGTTTATACGTTTGACTCTGGTGCGGGAGTAACGACGGGTACGCGGGACGAACGCGCGGGGTTGCGGCGAACGACGTTACGGGGCTCCGGCGCACGGGCGCAACGGCGGGGACGATGCTAACGGCGTACGCGCGGGGGGGGCGGTGGGGGTACGGGCTTACGGGGGGGGGGGGGGCGGGGGGGCGACGCGGCCAACGTGCGAACGCGGGGGGCTACGGGGACGGCGGACGATACGGGGGGGGGTACGGTACGGGACGGGGGACGGGGCGCGCGACGGCTGAACGGGCGGAACGCGGAACGGGCCCCCACCCTCCGGGTACGCACTGCAGGGGCGTAATCGGGTGGCTGTACGGCGTGTTCCGGGGGCGGCACGGGGGGGAGGGGGGAGAAGCGAACGGGCGGCGGGGGGCGGGGAATCCTGGCTACGGGCGAGCGACTGAACCGATCACGACGACGGTGTAACGAGCTTTGCCGGACAGTACGCCGGGGTTGTTGTTGGCTAGTTACTGGTTGGTCGTGGCGGGGACGAACTGTGGGACGTACGTTAGGTGGCCGTCCACGTGTACTGGGCCCGCCCGGGCGTGGCGTACTCGTGGACGGGACGGCGGGCTAACGCGGGGAGGCCGGGGGTGGCTACGTAGACGGAGGGGGTGACGACGCGGCGTTACGACCAACGGACGGGCGGGGACTAACGGGGCGGTACGACGACAACGCGGTGGCACGTGGGGTGGGACGTACGGGGGGGGGTGTACGGGGGCTGTGGGGAGCCGCGGGTGCGCGGGGGGGGGATACGTACCGGAACCTGCCGGCCCGGCATTGGGTGCGGCCTTGTGACGAACGCCCGGACGGGCGGGGCCTGAGGCGGGGACGGGCGTAGGTGGGGGGACGACGGGCTTGACGCGGGGGTACGTACCGGTTACGGGATGGACGGGGGGGGCTTTACGGCGGGGGTAACACGTGGTGCCGGGCGGGGTCCGGGGACGCGGACGACGGGGTGGCGGGGGTGTCCGTATGGGGCGGCCGGACGCTGGGGGTGCACCGTACTGGGACGGCGGGCGAGCGGCATGACTGGGGGGGGGGTGGACGTCCGTACGACGGCGGGTACGGGTGGGCGGGGCGCTATATACGGGGACGACGGGGGGCGGGGGGGTGGGGGGGGGGGAGACGGACGGACGCGGACGCGGACGAGAGGAAAAAGACGACTCGGCGACGCTGGCGCGGGGGTACGAGGCGTGGTGCATTAACGGGAACGGGGCGACGGGGCGGGGGGTGGGCGCGACGGGACGGTACGCGCGTACAGCGTGGGGGGACGAGCGGGCGCGACGGGGACGGACTGGGTCGGACGGGGCGGGACGTGACGACTACGGGGGCGGGCGGACGGTTCGGGGCACGATACGCGATACGAAACGGGCGGCTTGTGACGGCGACGGGGTAACGACGGTTCACGGTGCACGGGCGGTGTTGCGGGCGCGCCGCGGTCGGCTGCTACAGGTCTGCTAAACGCGCGGTTACGGGGACGAGGCGGGGCGACGGGGATACGTGGGGGCGGGCGTTTTTACGTGTACGGCACGACGACGGTGGGGACGGGGACGTATTACGGGGACGACGTCTACTCGGGCACGACGGGGCGACGGGGGGGATTACGGGGTACGACGACGGGGGTAAACGCGGACGTGGAGGCCGGCGGGGGGGGGGGTGAAAAGCTCCGGGCGGGACGTACGACGTGGGCGCGGGGACGGGCGCGGAACTGGACGCGTAGGGGGGGAATTTTTTATTATTTTATTTTACCTGGCCCGGGGGGCGGGCTCGTGGGAGGGTCGGGTACTAGACACGACGACGGTGAACGTGGTGGCGGCGGTTACGGTCCGAAACGGGGACGAACGGCGGGACACGCGGGATACGGACGCGGGCGGGTCGGTGCGGACGGACGCCTGGTGCGGGACTACTTACGGGTGGTGACGTACGGGGACGGAGGGGCGTAGCGACGCGCGGCGGGTGTAGCGCTACTGGACGCGCGGGGCGAGTTACGGACGCGGGGTCGGGAACGACGGTTGGATACGGGGGGGACCGCCGGGGCGGTTGGGAACGGCGGTTTACGCTGGGGGAGGGGGGACGGGCGAACGGGGGGCCCACGGGGGACGGGCGCTGGGACCTGCTACGGCATCGACGACGGGACGGCGTACGTACGGACGGACGACGACCTTCTGCTTACGGACACGGACGTAACGGCGGGGCGGGGACGGCGGACGGACGCGACGACGCGCCGGGACGCGGGGGGGCGACGGCGGGCGCTGAGCGCAGCGGCGGTACACGTGACGCGGCGCGACGCGACTGGCGAACAAACGGCGACGCGGACGCCGGGGGTACACGTACGGGCTCGGGGCGGGACGAGACGTACGGGCCGACGGGCGCGCGCGGCACGACGCGTGACGCACTACGACGACGGGATCGGGGCGGGGGACGGGAGACGTCGGGGACGCGGACGACTGCAACGCGGCTGAGGTACGACGGTAGGTACGGGGACGGAACGGTGGGTTGTGTACGGGCGCGGGGGCGCGGCGTCGGACGGGGCGGTCGGGACGGGCCCGCTGAACGTACAGGGGCGGAACGGGACGCGACGCGGGGACGGACGTACGGCGGGACGTGACGGCGGGGGGTACGACGAGGGTACGGTACGGGGGGGGGGGTACGGGGCGGGCGGGGTTACTCGGCGGGTGTGTGGACGGGACGGGAGCTGGGTGACCCGACTGGGGCGGCCGGGACGGCTGGGAACTCGACGCGGACGCGCGCGCACGGGGGCGCGCGACGACGGGGGGGGGCCGGAGCGAGCCGGGAAACGACCGTCGGGCGGACGACGACGGCGGGCGGCGGGCGCGCGAACGCGACTGGGGACGACGGGGGTTGGGGGCCGCACGGGTAGGGGGACGCGGGGGCGACGAAACCGGGCCAACGTGGGAGCGGGTTAGAACGGCGGGGCAGAAGAGCTGGTGCTCGGCGGGGGGACGGTACGGCGCGGGGGCGCGACTGGAACGGGGGGGGGGGGGAACGGCGGCGGGGCGCAGGACGCGGACGTGAGCGGGGGGCGTGGGACGTACGGACGGGCCTGGTAGGGCGCTACGGACGGACACGGGTACGGGTACGGCACGACGGGGGGGCGACGGCGGGGGAAACGGGTGCGAAACGGGCTGGGACGGTACGACGGGACGACGTACTTTCTGCAACGGCGGGACGGGGGGATCTTCTTACGGCGGCCGCGGCGAGGGGCTGGGGCGACGTGACGAGTGGCGGGGGGACGAGGAGGTGACTGGGAGCGCTGACGGTGGGGGCCACGGGGACGACGACTCACGTCGGCACGAGTACGCGGGCGGGCGGTGGGCTACGGTGGGGGACGGGGAACAACGGGCTGGGGGCGACGGAGGGCGGCGGGGGAACGCGCCGTCTACGAGGGACGTCTACGTACGTGGGGGACGGCTGAGGTACGCTGCTCGGGACGAACGACGCGGGGGGGGGGGTGGTACGGTACGGCGTCACGACGACGGACGGTGAATACGTGGGGCGCGGGGGAGGGCGGGGGGGGTACGGGGGGGGGCACGG
This sequence comes from Indicator indicator, assembly GCF_027791375.1. Classification (NCBI taxonomy): domain Eukaryota; kingdom Metazoa; phylum Chordata; class Aves; order Piciformes; family Indicatoridae; genus Indicator; species Indicator indicator. The sequence goes on along the minus strand of NW_026539289.1, from coordinate 54,557 downwards.
ACGATCGCTGGTGGGACGCGCGGGTTACCACGGGGGGGGGACGCGTGGACGAGGGACGCGTACGAGGGACGAGGGCCACGTGCACGCGGTGGGGGGACGACGACGTGGCTGGCCGCGGTCGGGGGGGAGGCTGGTCGGGGGCGGACGCTTGACGGCGTACGGTACGGACGCATGGCTTTGGGTGGGGGGGTGATACGCTGACGGGCGGGAGGTGGGGGGGCACGGAACGTCGTACTGGACGGGGGCACGGGGGACGTGGGACGACGGAACGACACGCCTGACGGCACGACGGTGTACGGGGAACGGCGGGGAACGGACGCTGGCGGACGGGCGACGGGCGGGGGGACGGGGGGGGCGCGGGGGGCAAGGTGGCGGTAGTGTTGTACGGGTACGGACGGGGCGACGGGCTACGGGGAAACGGCGTGTACGGGCGGGGACGTACGACGGCGCGGCGCGACGCGTACGTTACGGGGGGGCGCGCGCGCAGTCCGAAACGGAGTAACATGGGCGGCGGGCGGGCGAGCGGCGGGGCGGCGGGGTGGAACGGGCACGCGGGTGGCTGGGTACGCTGCGGACTTGTGGGAACGCCAGACTCGTGCGGACTGTGCCGCCGTTCGTTTTGGGGACCTCCGGTTTCTACCAGGGCCTCTGGTACCGCGGGTGGTTACCTTCTGCGGTACCTACCGTGCCTCCTGGTTCCGCCTGCGGTCGCCGCTCGACGGGGGCGGTTACGCTGTACGTTGAACTGTGGACGCACGCTGCTACGGCTGCGACGGAACGGAGGGTAATACGTCGTTGGGCAGGCGGGACACGCCGCGCGGGGCAAGGGGAACGCGGGGGGACTAACGGGTACGCCGAGCGGACGTACGGGGTGGGGAAAGGTGGGGTTCGTGCTTAACGGGGGTGACGAAAACGCTGGAGCCGGAATACTTTGCGAACGGGGACGCCGTCGGAGGTTGTACTTCCGCGGCCGGGGGCTGTGGACGGCGGCAATCGGGGGACGGGTACGGGCGGCGGGGCCGTCGGTAACTGGGGGGCACGGACTGGTACGGAACGGGGTGGACGTTCTCTTCAACGGGGGGGGTGTGAGCGACTGGGGACTGAGGGGTGGGTGGTGGGGGGACGGCACGACGCGGTACGTACGCACGTGACGTGAGGCGGACGCCGGGCCGCTTCAGACTGACGGAAACGGGGTGCCGTACACTGCGGTGGGGACGGATCCGCGCGGCACGACGGTACGGGTAACACGCTCTACGGAGGACGGCCGTCTGACGGCGGGCGTCGACGCGGACGGGAAACGGGAGAGTCGGGGGCGACGACCGCGGACGCACCTTATAAACGGGCCTAACGACGACGGGGGGTGGGGTACGGGGACTGCGGCACGGGGAACGGTGGAACGGGTGGACGGACGCTGGCGGATACGGGACTCCGTCGACGGACGCGTGACGCGTGACGGTACGGCGGGACGACTCGGGAGGTACGGGCCCCGGGGGTGGAAGGGGACGATCACGCTGGTGCGAACGCGCGACGGGGACGCGCGACGTGTACGGACGGGGCGGGGGTGGGCGGGGTACGGGGGGACGACGAGGTCGGCAGGCGCTTCAACGACCGCGCCGAGGACTATCAATTAAAATAATTTTATTTTATTATTATATAATTTTTTTAATACGGGAACGACGGTGGCGACGCCCCCCCCGACTCTGACGCTTAACGGGCGGACGGGTGTCTACGACGTACGGACTAACGCGTCCTGGGGGCAGCCGACGGGGACGGTTAAGGCACGGACGACTGACGGTACGGCGCTGTCGGGGCTGGCGGTTGTTTACGCACGGGGGACTTTCACGGGGCTGCGGGGCCGCTTCACGTGTACGGACTGGTGCGGGGGGGGACGGTGACTAGCGGTAACGTGGCGGGGCCGCGTCTTCGGGGTCTGGCCACGACCGCTACTACTTGGCTGGGGGGGCGCGGTCGGCCGGGGGCCGACGCGCACGACGCGACGGTGGACGTACGGACGGGGTGTACGGCTGGGGACTCTACCGAACGACTCGGACGGGCGCGGAATACGGACGAGGTGACGGGCGGGTGGTACGGCCAGCTACGGGGGACGGGCACGGGACGGGCACGCGGGACGGGACAAAACGACGCGGGGGACGGGGGGGGGTACGTGCGACGGGGTGCGGGGACGGCTTACGGGGGACGGCTAACGCAACGGGGACGGAAGGTGCGCGGACGGTGGAACGCAGTGACGCGGGACGGACGGCGCTACTGGACGACGGGCAACGCGAGCGGGGACGGGGACTGGGGGGGGGCGGGGGGTAGCGACGGCTGGCGGCGCGACGGGGGCGGGGGGACGGGGGGTAGTACCGTGGACGGGGGGTGCGCGCTAACGGGGCGCGGCTACGGAAGGGGGGACCGCGCGCGGACGGAGGACGACGGGGGGGAGACGGCGCGGCCGCGACGACGGGTCAGCTACGGCGGAAGGGGGGCGGGCACGATGACGGGGGTAAGGGGGGGGGGCTACGACGACGGGAAGGGCGTACGGGTACGCTACTAGGTACGCTGTTACGCGCGACGCGGAGAGGACGGGTCTGGGAGGCGGGCGACGGCGTTGTCGTGAACGGGGGTACGACGGGGCCTGGAGCGGTGGCGCGAGTGACGGGGACGGACGGCGTACGTTACGGCGGGGTGACTGGGACCGGCACGGGGGGTGGAACGGGGTGGCCTGAGGGGCGACGGGTAAAAACGACGCGACGGCTGGACGGTTGGGGCGGCGACGGGGTGGGCGGGGGGGGGGGGGCGCGACGGGGGACGGGGCGACGCGGGGACGGGCTGACGGCTAACGGGGTGTACGGCCGGGAAACGGCGGGCACGGGGGCGGGGGGGGGGGGGGGGACGAATACGGGGGGGGGGCAAAGACTACGGGGGGCGGCCGGAGGGCGTCGGCGGGCGGGGGGGCGGGGGCGGGTACGAAGGCACGACGGGGACGACGGTACGGGGTGGGCGGGCACGTACGGGGAACGCGTGGGGCGACGGGGGGGGGCCGCCCCGAGCGGTCCGTCTTAGGGTTCCGCTGTTGGGGCCTACGTACGCAACAGGCTACGCGGGGGACGGGTCCACGGTGACGGCGAACGGGGTCGTGTATTCGCGACCCGGGTGGCCTGTCGTCCGGCCGGTACTCGTCCTCCTCCGGGGGACGGTGAACGGTCCGGTGCGACGGGACGACGACGGTGGACTGGGGGTACGGACGGACTGTGAGACGCTTCGGGCAGCTACGTCGCTAGACGGCTGGGTACGGACTGACGGGTGGGACGGAGGGAAGCCGGGACGGGGACGTGAGGGAGGGGGGGCTACGGAGAACGCGGCTACGTGTACGGGTGGTGGGCGCATCACGCGAGGCGGACGGGGGACGGGGCGCTGGGGTACGCGCGGGGGGCGGGGACGCGAACGCGGGGGGGCGCGGGGGGGGGTGGAACGGCACGGACCGTACGCGTCGCGACGGCGAACGGGCACGGCGCGCGAACCGTTTACGCCGGGGGGACGGGCGACGGGGACGTGCGGCGGTACGCTACAGCTACGCGCACGGGGGCGGCGGCGGACGTGGACGCCACGGGGACGCGGGGCGTACGCCGGCAACACGGAACGGCGCGACGCGCGGGGGGACGGCGGGGGGTGGGTAACGGAACGAGGGCGGCGGTGGAACGCGGGCGGGATCGACGACGTCTGCTCGACGGCGCGATCGCGGCGGACGGCGCATTCTTACAACGGGCGTACGGGGAACGGGGGGACGGGGGGGCGCGGGACGAGGGGTACGGACGGACGGACGGCGGTGGCACTACGGACGGGCGACGCGCACGCGGAGACGTGATACGGGCGAGTACTGGACGGGGACGGGGACGCGGGCGAACGTGGGGCGACCGTGTACGCGGCTACGCTATCTGCACGCGACGGGAAAACGGCTACGGGGGACGGAACGACGGACGCAGGGCACTGCACGGGACGGGGCACCGGGGGGGGGACGGGCACGGATAACGCGGTGTGGGAGGGGTAACGGGGGGGACGCGGGGGGGGGGGCTGTACGGACGGGAACGTACGACGCGCGGGGGTAAACGGGGGGTTGGGAACGGAACTCTGCTGGCGGGGGTGCACGACCGGACGACTACTGTACCGAAACGGCGTAACTGCACGGTGTTGGGGTCAAACGCGGGTGTGGTGGGAGTGATGGGTGTACGCGGACCCCGGGGGTGCGGGGGGAACGGCTACTCAGAGACGACGGGGAACGTACGGGGAGGGGGGGACTTGGGTTTAAAAAACGGGCACGGGGCACGTACGACGGCATGCACTCGGCACGACGTGAGACGGGGGCTGGGGGCACGACGGGGGTGACGACTGTGCGCTCGGGCGCGAGGGGCGGGACGCGTCGAGGGGTGGCGCGGGGTCACCGTCCCTCGTGCGGTCCGTTCTGGCCGCACTTTGTAATCCTTCCTTTTCCTTCCTGGCACGCTTTGCTGGGATCCGCTAAACGCTCGCGGGGCGCACCTGGACACGGGGGTGACGACTGCGACGACCCGGTACAGTACATACGGTTTGCCGGGGGGAGGACGACGACGGGAGGGGGGGTGTACGGCGGGGACTTGGTGGGGCGGCGGGGGCGGGGGGCGGGGGACTGCGTGTGCTGGGACGGGGCGGGGTCGCGCGGTGACGGTGACTCTGCTGCACAGTGTACGGCCTGCACTGCGGACGGCTGGACGTACTGTGGGTGACCTGGCGCGTCGTCCTGCGGCCGGAGCTTGGGGTCACGACGTGAAGCGGCGTACGTGACGGGGGAACGGTACGTCTGCTACGACGGACGGGCTCGACGTGACGGGGCACTGGAAGACGCACGGGGACGTGGTGGGGCGGGGTCGGGGGCGCGTACTGGAGCTACGGGCGCTGGGGGGGGATACGGGGGCGGGGCGGGCACGGTGGACGGGACGGTGACGGACGGGTACGTGGGACGACGGGCGCGCGAGGGACGGGGGACGGGCGCGGGGAGAGACGCGACGGGCTGAACGGCGCGGGTTAACGGCGTACGGGTACGACGGGCTGGCGACGGACGGGGCGCGACGGGGGGCTGGACGGCGGGGGCGGGGACGGACGGGGGCGGCGGGACGCGGGAGGAGGTCTGGTACGCGGGGGGGCGGCTCGGGGACGACGACGGGGGACTACTGCGGGGGCTGTAGCGTTGGCTACGCGGCGGCAGTTGGGGGGGCGGGGGGGGCACTGGGGTACGGGACGACTGTGGGGAGGAAACGGGTGGACGGACGGGGCCGGGGAGGGACGAACGGGGACGCGGTGGGTACGACGGGCGTCGGAACGTGGGGGGGGCGGGGGGCAGCGACGCGCACGCGTGTACGATACGGCGGACGGGTCGGGCGGGGCGCGGGACGAGACTTTGCGCTGGCGCTAGGCGGACTGGGGCGTACGCGGTGGGGGGTACGGTGTACGCGCCTAACCGACGGCCGCTACGTACGGGTCGGGAGGGGGGGGCATCGGTACGGGCGGGGGGGGCGGAACGTACGCGCGTGGGCGGCGCGGGTGAACGGCGACGTGGGTCTACGCTACGGGGGCTGGCTGGGGGGGCGGGGGGGGAACAAAACTGGAACGGCGTACGGGGCGCCTGGAGCGCGGGGGGGGGACGGACGGGGCGGGGGCTACGTACGGGGGGCGCGGGGAACGGGCACACTTGAGCGGACGCGGAGGCGGGGGCCGGGGCGGACGCGCGGCGTAGCGGTGGGGGGGCGATACGGGGGGGTGAGCTACGGGGGGGGGTGGCGGCGGGGACGCGACGACACTTCCTACGTGGGCGTCTCCGTCCGGGGAACGGGACGGCGCACCGGGGGGCGACGTTTACTGCCGTACGGACAGGCGACGCCTACGGTAACGTGGACCGGTACGGGGCGGACTAACTGTGGGTTCAGCTACGGGTGGGGCGACGGGGACGGCTACGGGGGGGACGCGCTGGTCGACGGGGCTGGGGTGATACCGGGGGACGGTCTACGCGGGGGGGGGGGCGACGCTAGGCGGGGGGCGAGTGACGGGCGCGGGGGGGGACGCTGGCTGGGGGACGGGTAACTGGCGGGGGCTCCGCTACGAGCAGGTAGGGGGGGGGGGGGGGACGGTGGGTGCGGCCTGGGGAACGGTTACGCGAGGGCGGGACGACGGTGTACGGGACGGACGAGGGGCGCGACGGGCGTGGGGGGGGGTGTGCTATACGGGAGGTTCGGGGGGGGACGGTACGGACGGGTCGGCGGACGGCGACGTAGGGTGTGGGGCGGCGGCTGGTGGACGCTCATTGGGGGGGACTGCGAGCGCTGTCGGCCGGGGCTACGGCGGCTGCTAACGGCTGGGCGACGGGTTCGGACGGCTACGGGGGTACTGGGGGCGACGGGGCCGACGGGTTGGACGGGGGGACGGCGCGGTACGGACGGACGACGGAGTACGACGGGGGCGGACGACGCGGGCGAGGACGCGATCGGGGGAGGGCGGCTCGTACGCTGGTCTAACGCGGCAGACTACGGATCCGGTGGGGGCGACGGCGGGACGGGGGGGGGAGATTACGCGTGTGCGGGACGGGGGGGGGCTACGGCTCGACGGCGACGTACGCTGGGTAGCGCGGTACGGACGCTGGGGGCAACGGACGGGGACACGAGCGAGGGGTGGGCGGGGGGCGGTACGGCGTACGCGGCTGGCGGGAGACGTACTCGGGACGGGGCGAACCTACGGGGGGGGGCGCGGACGTACGGGGGGGGGCTCACGCGACGGGGGACGCGGGGACGTACGGGGCGGGGGCAGGTGGAACGGCATGGGGGCTGGGACGGTGCCGGGCCGAGCGACGGGCGGGGCTGATGATGGGGCGGGACGAGCGGGGGGGCGACCACTACGGCGACGCGGGGGACACGGGGGGGCGCCGGCGGGCGGGGAAACGACCGTGGGACGGACGCGCGACGTACGGGGCTAGGTTCTGCTTACGGTGCGCTAGGCTCGGGTGTACGGGAACGGACGGGGGGGGCGCGGGCGGACGGTACGGGGCTACGGGGACGGTCTGCTACGGCTGCGGGACCGACGGGGTCGTACGGACGCCGGGACGCGGACGGACGGGGGGTACGGGCTACGGTAACGCTACGTCTGCTACGGACGCGCGAGGTACGGCGCACGGGGACGCCGCTTAACGACGGGGGTTGGGGGGACGTGACGGAACGGGCGACACGCTGACGGGCTACGGCGACGTGACTACGTACGTACGCCGGGGGACGGCGGGGGGGGGGGTGCTCTGCGCGGGGCTGGCGGCTCGACGGGGGGGGGGGCGGGGTGCGGTGCACGACGGGGCGACGCGACGCTACGGGCTACGGGCGGGGCTGTGACGAACGCGTACGGGGGGACGGACTGGGACTGGGGGCGGGACGGGACGGGATGTGGGTAACGGGGTAGGGGGGTGCGCGTGCGGAGCTTATCGTACGAGGGACGTGGCGGCGACGGACGGACGGTGGGACGACGGGGGGCGACGGGGCCGGACGACGGGGCTTATAAACATTCTGCTACCGGGGCTTACGGCGCGTGCGGGGGGGCCTTTGGTACGGGGACGGGGGGTGTGACGACGACGGGGCGGGCTGGGACCGGACGAGGGGACGCGCGGGGGGGGGGACGGCCGGTGCTCCGTGGACGCGGCGCACGGTACGGCTTACTACGGGGGGACGGGGGCGGGGGAGTGGCCGGTGCGGGGCGTGGGGGACGGGGAGGGAACCGGTACTCGCCGACGACGGGGGGACGGGGGCGAGCGGCGACGGGGGCGCGCGGGGCGAGTGGGGTTTACGTACGGGCGGCGGAACGGGGCGACGCGGGGTCCGGGCGCTAGGGGCACAAGGGCGTGACGGCACGCACGTACGACGCCGACGACGGGGGGGGGCTAGGTGGGGGGCGGGGGGAGGAGCGGGCGGCGGGGACGGGAGGACAATCGCGACGGGGGGCGACGGTGGCGCGGGCGGGGCGCGGGCGGGCGGGCGGAGGGGGGACGCGGGCGTCGCGTGCACGGGCGCGGGACGCTGTCGGGCGGTACGGGTACGGACGGACGCTGCGGCGGGGTGGGGACGGGGCTCGCGGGGGGGGCTACGTACGGCGGGGGGGGGCGGGACGGGGGGGGGGGAGCACGCCTGCTACGACTGGGGGGGGGGGACGGACGCGAAACGGGGTACGGGGACGTACGGCGGGAACGGCGTTACGCGCACGGGGCACGCTATTCTAGCGTACGGTGTGGGCGGCTGGCCGGCGGGTACCGGTGGGGTACGGCGCGACGCGGCGGGGACGGGACGGGCGCGGGGGGGCTCGGGTACGCTGCTACGGACGGCGAGGGCGTGGACGACGAAAAACGGCCCATGCACGACCGCGCGCGGCACGGGGGCCGACGCGGGCGCGGGTACGGGGGTTGGGATCTGCACGCCGGGGGTGTGGAGACGGGGGAACGCGTACGCGCTCGGGACGATTACGGGCAAGGAGGGGCCTATCTTGGGGCGGATTACGGGGGGGGGGCGGGGGAACGGTCTGGTACGGCCCGGGGGGATTAAGGAGCGGTACGGCATACGGGCGACCGCTACGTACGGCTACGTGGGAGGGGGGCGTCGCGTGGGGGGGCGGCGGGCGGGTTATTACGGGACGCGGGACGCGTGCCGGGTACGCGCTTGGTCGGGGGGGGGCGCGTGCGACGACGCGGGACGGCTACGGGGGGTACGGCGGGGGAGCGCTGCGGGGGCGCGGGACGACGGCGGGATCGCGCGGTGGGCGGGGATCGGCGCGAACCACCCGGCCGGGGGGGGGGGGCAGGCTGGGGGGCGGCTGGTCTGCAACGCTCGACGAACGGCGCGGGCTACGGCTACGGATACGAACGGGCGGGGCGGGACGAGGGTGGTACGGCGGGCGTGGCGCGTGGCGCGGGGGGTTCGGGGACATACCCGGGGCTGGGCGGGGGCTCGGGCCGGACGCGGGGGGGCCTATATTTCACGCGACGGGGGTTTCTGCTACGGGCTGTACGGCTGGGACGCGCGGGTAGGGGGGGGGGGGGGGCCAAGACGACGACGCGGGACGCTAACGGGACGGACGGGGGGCGGTACGCGGCTGGAGGGGGCCGGGGGACGGCGGGGCACGACGGGGGCGGTGCGCTAACGAGCTACGGGTGACGGGCGACGGGACGTGGGGGCGGGAGACGAGCGGACGGGGGTGCGGGGGGGCGGGGGGGGGACGGGGGCGCACGGGTACGGGGGAGCGGGGCGACGGCTATCTACGGGGGGGGGGGGGCTACTGGTGTACGGGGGAATCGGGGGCGGCGGGGGGAGGGACGAACCCTGTGACGGGGGTACCGCCGGGGGGGGGCTTGGGGGGGGGGCGGGACGGGACTGGGGGACGACGGGGGCGGCGACGGACGGGGGGGCCGGGGCGGGGGCGGACGCCGCGAGGGGGGGCGACGGGCGGGACGCGGTCTGACGGGTACGGGGGGGCCGGGGACGCTGCGTAGCGGGACGGGGGTACGGGCGTACGGTACTGGGGACGCGTACGGCCAACGGGGTGGGGAACGGGGGGGGGGGGAACGGGACGGGCAGGGGGTGGCTGGGAACGACGGGGCGGCGGTTTCTGCTACTCCGCGGACGCCATCACGGGGTGGCGAGGGGACGACGTGCGAGCTGGGGGTGGACGCACGCGCGGCGCCGGGGACGGTACGCGGACGCTACGGGAAGACGGGGCGACGACGGGGGGGGACGTGTCCGGGGGGAAACGGTACGGTACGGGGTACGGTAACGCGGACGGTCGGCGCGGGGTACGTAGTGAACGGCGGCGCGCGGCTGTGGGGGACGGACCGGTCGGGGCTCCGGGACGGCTGGCGCGCGGGCCCGGGGACGACGGGACGGACCGGGGACGGTACGACGGGACGACGCGTCGGTCGGGGGCGGGCCTACGGGGTGGGGGGGGACGGCTTACGTACGGGCGGCGCGGGCTGGGGGCTGTACTCGATGTGTTACCCAGTGTGGGACGGCTGGCGGGTTATACGGGCTGCAAACGGGACGGGGGGTACGCTTACTCTACGACGGGTACGGGCAGCGGTACGGTACGCGGGCGGTTGGGGGATCGTACGACGCGTCGGGGTGGGGGGGGGGTAACGGGCTGCGGGGACGGGGGGCACGGGGACGAGGGGTGGTGGTACGAACGGGCGTGACGTCTGCTACGGGGGTGGGCGCGGAGGCGGCACTGGGGGACGACGGGGGAAGCGGCCGCGGGGCTACGGGGTACGTGGTCCGGGCATCGACGGGGCGGGGCGTACGACGAGGGGGGGGCGGGGAACGGGGGGGAGAGACGGGGGGGTTGGTAGGGCCGGGCCGGACGTACTGGCGACGGTCCGGGCGATAACGAGCCCGGGAGGACGCACGGAGGAACGACAAACGGGGCGTACTGTGGGACGGGGGGCGCGGGGGGTGTGGACGGGCGGTAACGAGGGGGGGGGGCTGCGACGGGCGGACGGATACGGGGGCTACGGGCGGGCGACGACGGGGCACGGTGGGGGGTACGACGGACGGGACGGGTACGGGGGGGGGGATCTGCTACTGGACGGGACGGTGGGGGCCGGCTACGCGTTCTGCTACGGGGCCGGACGGGGGGCTAGACGACGCGGGACGGGGGCGGGCGGGGCTCGGACGACTCCTAGAAGGGAGGGCTGACGACGGGGGGAAAACGCGGCCGCTCGCTACGCGGACGACGGGCGGGACTGGGACGCGGGGGAGGGATACGGGGGCTTGCGGGGCGGGGGGGACGGGGTCTACGGGCGCGAGGGGTGCGGCGGTACGGGAACGGTACGGGACGGGCGGGGGTGGCGCCACGGACGCGACGACGGGTACGGGCGGAGGGGGGGTGCACGAAACGCGCGGGTCGGCCGGCGTTTACGAAAACGGGGGCGGCACGGACGACGGGGCCGCGACGGAGGGGGCGTACGGGGTGGGCTGGGGAGGCACGCTACGGGGAGGGGGCACGGGGCGCGGGGGCGGGGTACCCGGGGACGGCGTGCGGGGGACGGGGCGGAGACGAGGGACGGGACGGATGGGGGCGGGGCGGGCGGGGGGGGGGTTCTGCTAACGGGCGGGGGGGCTCTACGACGGCGCGAGACGGGCGGGGTACGACGGGGCGGGCCGGGTCAGTGCCTGGCATACGGGGGGCTACGGAGGGCGACGGGTGACTCGGGCTAGGGGGGGCCGGGGGCGGCGGGGGAGGTACGGGGGGCGAGTACTGCGAGGGGGGGTCGGGGGGGCGTTACGGGACGACACGGGGCGCCGACGCGGGGGAAGAGGTAACGGGACGGGTACGTGGGGTGTAAAACGGACGCGGGGGCCTGGGCGGATTGGAGTGAATCTGACGGGCGGTTCTACTGCGGAGATGGTGTGTGGGGGTGGCGGGCATGGGTGGGGACGGGGGCTAGGGAACTCTCGGAACAGGCTCAACGCGCGCCGAACGGACGCGTACGGGCGACGGCGCGACGCGCTGGGATGGAAGAGGGGCGAGGGCGACTGGGGCTCGGGACGACGGGTGGGTGAACGGGCGACGGGACGTGCTACTGCGGTACTCACGACGGGGGGGGGGGGACGAACGGGGGTGCGGGGACGGAGGCTGGAGGGGACGACGGGGGGGTCGGGCGTGCGGGCACGGTACGCAGGGGCTCCGCACGCTCGACGACGACGTCGCACTGGGGGCGGGACGGCGGGCACGACGGGTACGGCGCGCTACGCCTGGGGCAGGGGGCGTGGACGGCGGCGGTACGGGGGGACGCGGTACGCGCTGGTACGCAACGTACGGCGCGACGCACGACGGGGCGGTTCACGCGCCGCTAGGCGCCGCTACGTACGGCCACGGGTCGGGGGGGCACGACGGGAGGCGGACGAGGGGGACGCTACGGACGGGACGGAGACGGCGCGGGTCGCTTGGGTGGCTACGACGGGTACTGCGGGGGGACGCTGTGGGAGGGACGTAGCACGGCGGGAGGGGGCACGGGGGGGGGGGCTGCGACGGCGGGGCGGGGGTGGGGGTACGTACGGGGGGGCCGCTACTGCACGTACGACGCTGCGGGGCGAACGGACGGAACGGGGGGGGGGGGGCGAGGACGGGACGCTTTACGACGGGCGGAGGGAACCCGAACCGGGATGGGCGGGGGGGGGGTACGGGCGGTCGGACGGGACGGACGGCGGGGTACGGGGGGGGGGTGCGGGGGCGGCGGCTGCTGGGGGACTACGGGGGGGCTGGGGCGACGGGGGGCGCGCCGGGACGGACGGGTGCAGGGGGGGGACGGCTGTGACGACGGGCTACGTCTGCTACTGTGCGGGGGCTACGCGGGGGGTACGGCGGGAGCAAGGGGCCAGCGTACGCGTACGACACGACGGGGGGGACGCTTAGCGGTTCGTACGCGGGGCGGACGGGGGGAACGGCATTCGGGGGGGGGACGCCACGCGGGGGGCGGGCGAGCGTACGCGAACGGGGACGGGGCGCGGGACGGGACGTGGGACGGTGGTACGGGGGGGGGGGCGCGGTACTGGGGACGGGGGCGGCATGCGGGGCGTGCGGGGACGGGCGGACGGGGGGTACGGGGGGGCTACGACGGGCGGTGGCACGGGGCCGGCGCTGCTACGGACGGGGGAACGGGACGGGATGCGGCTACGGAGGGAGGGGAGCGGTGTCGGGAAGGGGGGGGGGGGACGGGGGGCGACGGGCCTGGGCACGCTGCGGACGCCGGACGTGCGGGGGGCGCAACGGTAACGCGGCGGGGACCGTACGGACGGCTCTACGGGGGACGGGGTGGGACGGCGGGACGGGGGCGCGGCAACGGGACGACGGGTACGGGGCGGCTCGGCCGCGGGGGGGCTACGCGGACGGGAACGGCGACGTACGACGAACGGGGAGGGACGTACGGGGCGGTTACGGGGCGGCGGGTACGAGGCGGTAAATACTGACGGCGGGGTACGAAACACGGCGCTGGCGCGCACGACGGGCGACACGCGGGCACGGGCGGCGGAACGGCTCCGCGGGGGGGCGGACGCGGGGCGACGGACGGGGGGACGGGGGGGGGACGCGGGCGGACGTGGGGGGGCGACGCGGCTCCGGCTACGGTACGGTACGGGCTGTGGCGGCGGGAGTACCACGTGGGGGACGCCGGGGTACGGGTGGGGAACGGACTCGCGCGGGGGGGCGGGAACGGGGGCGGCGCTCGGGACGGGGGACGGGCGGATGACGCACGCTGCGTTGGGGGGCGCTCCGACGTGCTGACGTACGCGGGACGGGCGAGTAAACGGGGCCAGACGACTTGCGAACCCTGAAAAACGGGACGGCGGACGGGACGGTACGCGGTACGGGGGAGGCGAACGGGACGGGGCGCGTGGGGGGACGGGGTAAAAACCGCCGGGGGCGGATATTTTTACGGGACGACGGTACGATGGGGGGCACGAGACGGGGGCTCCTGGGCGGGGGCAAGCACTACGGGGCGGGTTAACGGGGGGGGTGTGGTGAACGTGGGCGGGGGGGGAAAAAACTGGGACGGGGTACGACGGGGGAGCGGGCACGGGTACAGAACGCGGGGGGACGGCTGGTACGGACGAACGGGACGGGGGCGGGGACGGGCGACGGGCAACGGGCCGGAGGGGGGGGGTTCGGACGCCGTCCGGGGGGGCGGGGACGGCTACGGACGGGTAACTGGGAAAACGAGTGCGACGGTGCTGGACGGCGCGACGGCGGGGCCCGGCTTTGTTCGACGGGTGGGGCGGGGGGGACGGGGGGCCTACGCTTTTCTGGGGGGGGGGACGTTACGAGGGGGGGGGTACGCGGGGGCGGAACTTACGGGGGTGGAGGGGCGGGCGGGAACGGGTCGGACGGGGGACGCTCGGAACGCGGCGGACGGCGATCGGTGCGGGGCCGGTACGGGGGGCAACGGGGGGTGGTGGTGTCAGGCGGGCGCGGGGGCGGGGTGGGGGGTACGCTACGGGGCTACGGCTAACGGATAGCGTGGCTGTGGGGCTGGACGCGGACGGGAACGGGTGTACGGGGCGGGCTCTTGGTGGGGGGGGGGGCGGGTCTGCTACGCGACACGGGGGCTCGGCTGGAGGGGGCGCACGGGAACGGACGGGGGGGGCGCGGAGGGGGGCGGGGCGTGGGGGGGGGGGGACGCAGGGACAGCTGGCGCCGGTGACTACGACGGCGGGGGGGACGGGGAGGACGGGGGGCGGACCGTACGGTCGCTGGCTCGAACGGGAGGGGGGAGCCGGTGGACGACGGTACGGGGGGGGGGGCTGGCGGGGCGACGCGGGCGCCCCCCCTTTTTGGGTTAACCGGCGGACGGGCTAGGTGGCTACGTGGACGACGAGGGTGGGGGCGGGGGAGCACGTACGACGGGGACGGGACTTTACGAACGGGACGGGGTACGGGGGCGGGCACGGCGCGAGGGGGGGGGGGGACGACGGACGGCGGCGGCGTCTGGTGCTGGGGGGCGACGGTATACTGCTACGGGGGCGTAACGGGGGGCGGGGGGGACTGTCGACGGGAGCACGCTGCTACGGACGCGCGATGGCGAATACGTGGACGCGGCGCTGTGCGTGACGGGACGGTGGCAACGGGGGGCGGGGGGGCGGCTTTACGAGATCGCGCTGTCTGCTAACGGGCTGCGGCGCACGGCGACGCTTAGGGCATACGGGGGGGGAACGAGAAACCGGGGCTAGGTGGGGACGCGTCTTACGGGGGTGACTGGCTACGGCAGGGGTGGGACGGGCGAACGACTGGTACGGACGCGGTACCGGGAACGGGTGGGGTGGGGGCTACGGTACGGGGGGACGGGCGCGGGGCGGTACGGGCGACGGACGTTGGGGGGGGGGGATGAGCGACGGAGGGCGGGGAGGGCTACGTACTGGCGGACGGCGTCCAAACGTACTGGGCTGACGTCGACGGGGAACGGGACGGGTATCGGGCGCGGCGTGGACCTACGGGGCGCAGCGGGGTTCTGCAACGGACCGGTGTGCTCCGTGTACGGGGGGTAGACACGAGGCCGGGGGGACGGTGGTGCTACGACGGTGGGGGGTGGAGCGCCGGGTCTTAACACGGGGGGCCTAACGGCGGTACGGGGCGTGGAACGTCGGTGACGGCGACGGCGGTCGCGGGGGTGAATACACGGGACGGGGGGTACGGAGACGGTACGCCTCGGGGGGGGGGGGGGGCTACGCCTGAACGGGGACGTTTAGTGCGGCGGCGCGCGACGGCGGGCGGGCGGTGTACGTGGTGGCGGGGCGGGGTGGGGGTGGGCTCGGACTTGGACTGCCTGTTACGGGGAACGGAGACGTCTACGGACAGAACGTGTGAGGGACGGGTTAACGCGGTGGTACGGCTAGGCTTCGACGGCGACGGGCGAACGGTACGGCGCGGCGGCGGCGTACGGGGGCGGGACGCGATCGGGGTGAACGGGACGGGGGGCGTTGGGGCGCGGGTACGGGGGTGGGGTGGGGGGCATATAACGGGGGCTCAGTACGTACGGTACTGGGACGAGGGCGGGGCGGACGACGGGGGGCGGCACGCGGGCGGGGGTCACGGCGGGGGGGCGAACGGGACGGCACGGGGGGGTGGTGGGGGGCAGACGGGGTGCTGCGACCGGCGGTGTTTAGTGAACGGGGGGGACGTGTCGCGGGGGGGGTCTGGGACGGGCGGTCGCACGGGTCGGGCGCGCTACGGGGGGCTGCGCGGGGGGACACGACGCGACGGGTTCTCAGCTACGCGGGTACGGGGCGTTTACGGCGGGGCGGGGACGTCGCTACGGGCAAGGGGGGGACGGCGACTGGCTTCGGGACGGTGGTTACGGGTGGACGCGCTGGCGGGCCGGCCGGCGTACGCACGGGCTCGGGGCGCACGGGTAAGGTCTCTTGGCGACGGGCCGGTCGGGGTAGCGGGGATACGACGGGCTTACGGGACGCGAACGGGGGTACGTTGACTAGGACGCTGGGACGGGGGGGGGCGGACGGGACGAGGCGACGCGGGGCGCGTGGGGCTGGGCGGGGCCGGGCGCTACGGGGGACGGCTTCGGGGCACGACCGGACGGAGACGCAACGGGGTGGACGGGGGGGGACGGGCGCGGACGGGCTGAGCGGAGGGGGACGGCGCGCGCGTCGCGGACCAACGCGGACGCGACGGCGGTACGGCTACGGGACGCGCTGGCTACGGGTCGACGCGGGATTCGCGGCGGGACGGTAACGACGGGCCCGGGGTACGGGGCGACGGGTGGACTCGACGGGTACGGAACGTGGGGGGGGTGGTGGCGGGGCCGACGGGGGGGACGCAAAGATGAACGACGTGGCGGGCGGGGACGACGCGTACGCGGGCTTACGGGCGCGTCGGGGGGACGTGGGCACGGCGCTAAACGACGGACGGCTACGGGGGAACGAGCTACGACTGGGGGGGCCTGGGGAACGGGGGGGGCGGGGGGACGGGGGACGGGTTGTAACGGGGACGGGGGTACGCTGGGGGCCGATGACGTACGATACGAACGACGGGGGGTTTTGACTTCGGACGGGACGGTATACCGGTCGCCGCCGACGGGGAGGCCGGGCTGGCAACGCGGTACGCGGCGACGGACGCGCGCTACGAATGCGGGGGGGGGGCGGCCGTGTTACGCGGGGCTACGGGGACGTAGGACGGGGGCGCGGACGCGGAACGCGAGATACGGCGGTAGCGGGTACGGGCCATGCCAACGGGGGCGAGGACGGCGCGGGGGGGGGGCGGTACGGGGACGGGGTCGTGGGCCGGAGGGGGCGTCGGGACTTCGGGTACGGGACGCTTGCATGGGGGGGAACGGGGGCGGGGGGGAGGGAGGCAGGTACGGGCTAAACGGGCGGTTCGGGGCACGGCGGGGGGGGGTGTGGACGGCTGCTACGTTCGGACGTGCGGCTGTACGGGCGCCGACGGGTGGTGTGCGGACAGGACGGGTGTGAACGGGGTGACGTACTGGTTGTCTTACTGGGACCTTCCTTACTCGGCACCTCGGCACCGGTTGAGTACGGGGGGGTGGCCGCCGCAGTATGTGGCAGCAGCTACGACGCGGGACGGCTGGACGCTGCGCGACGCGTACGGTGCGGGGTACGCCGCTACGGGGGGGGGCGGACGGGTCGGTACCCCTACTTAATGCGGAGTACGGTACGTGCTGCACTTCAACGGTGGGGCCGGGACTCGGACGACGGGTGGGTGAGACGCGGCCGGTGAACGCGCGGGGGTTACGGGGTGGGGTACGGACAGGGACGACGGAACGCGTCTTGGGGCGGGACGGGAAGGGACGGGTCGACGCGCTGACCAGGCTACGGATGTGCGGGCGGCCGGGGGGGCGGGGGGGAACGGGGCGACGACGCGGGACGGGCGGGGGGGACGGGGTGACGGGGGACGGACGGCTGTACGAGGTCGGCGGAGGCGCTGCGCTACGACGGGCGACGGCTGCGAAATGGACTTGAGACTTGACAGGGACGGGCGGGACGGGGACGACGACGGGGCGGGACGGGGCGACCGTACGGGGGGGTACGGGGGGCGTACTGAGGGGCCCGCGGTTACGAACGCGCCCGGGGTACGAACGGGCGGGGACGGGCGTCTGCTTCGGGAGACGGCTGGAGGCACGGGCGCGGGCGCGGGGGCGGCGCGAATACGGACGCGGGGGCGGGCTCTACGGGTACGGGCACGGACGTAACAGGGGGGACGCACGCTGAACGCGGACCGGCGGCTCGGGGTGGCGTACGGGCGGTGCGGACGGTCGGGCGGTGTACAGGGGGGACGGGCGCGGGGTGACGAGCGGCTCGACGGGTCGGCGGGGCGCGCGTGCTACGGGGAGACGTCTGGGGGCGGCGGGCGGCGCGGACGGGAGACGCGGGGTCGACGGGGACGCGGGGAGTTTTCGCGGGCGCTGGACGGGGACGGCTGTACGGCGACGGGGGCGACGCGCGGTGACCGCTAAACAGGGTATATACGCGGTCGGGGGGGGTACGGGGCGGGCTCGGGAGCTACGGGGGGGGACCGACGACGGGGGGGTACGACTGGGCCTACGCTTGACGGACGCGAACGGGGGGACAACGACGGACGGGAGGGGCGGGTGGAACGGCTGCTACGTACGGGGGCCGTACGGGTGCGGGGGGGGCGAGGGACGTTTACGGAGGGGAGCGACGGGGCGGGGACGGGGGACGACGGCTTTTTGGGCGCACGTACGCGCGGACGGGGTCTGGGGGGCACGGGGGGACGTGAGGGCTGGAACGTGACGGGGACGACCGGCACGGGGCGGACGGGACGGCGCGGCTGGCTATGGGGGGGGGGTGCGGGACGGTGCGTTACGGCGAACTGGGGCGGGGGCGCGCGACGCGCGGATACGGCGTACGTGACGGTGGGGTACTGGTCACGAACCCGGAAAACGGGACCGGGGCGGGGGCTCGCGGGTGGGGGCGGACGCGTACGGCCGGACGGGGGTGGGGGCCGGTCTGTGCGGCGCGGGATGGGGACGGCTTGGCTGGGCGGGGGGACGGTGGGGGAACGGGGGTACGCGGGGGGGACGTAAGTGGGGGAGGGAAGAGAAGGTAGGGGTAGGCGAGAGACGCGGGGGACCGACGGTACGGACGGGGGGGGGGGTACAGACGCACGACGCACGGTAACGACGCGCGGGCGTGCGTACAAACGGGCGGAGGGCCCGACGGCGTTTGCACGCGGACGGCGGACGCGCTGCGACGGACGGACGTACGACGGACGGCACTAAACGGGGGGGGGAGGAGGTGGTTGGACCGGTGAAAACGTGGTGTGCTAACGGGGTACTGTACTTACGGGGCGCGCGCGGGGTGGCATGGGGGGGTGGGGACGGGGGGACGGTACGCGCGGCGGGACGGGGGCGTGACGGACGGACGGGCGGTGGGTCACGGGGGACGGACGGCGTGGGGGGCGGGGGCGACGGAAGACCTTGCCTACGGGACGGTGGCTGCGGGGGGGCGCGGGGGGACGGGGCGGGGGGCGGGGTACGGCGGACGGCAGTGCGCTTTACGGGGCTACGCTTAACGGGTGGCGGAGGGGCGTGCTGTGGCACGGCTCGGCTAACGGCGACGGGGTGAAACGGCGCGGGGGGGCGCGCGGGGGCACGGGGGTAACTGGGGTACAGAGGGGGGGGGCGAACGATACGACGGGAGACGCAGCGGCGGCTCACGCGTCGACGCGCGGGTCGCGCATTCTCGGAGGCGCGTAGATACTCTGGCTTTACGGCGGGGACGTACGTACGGGTTTCGGAGGCGCCACGGCGGGGCGGGGGGAGGAGCTACGGGTCGGGGAACGCGGGGGGTGTTATTTACGGCTGGATGACGCGGTCGTGGGTACGGAGTGGGTGCGGGAGTGGAACGGGCGGGGTCGGGGGGGGGGGGGGGGGTGGGGGTGGGCATTCAACGGCGGGCTCAACGGTTACGGGGGACGACTGGAACGCGGCACCTCGGCGCGGGGCGTCGGGGGGGGCCCCTACCGCGCGGGTGACTGGGACTGGTACGGCAAGGGCGGGGGGCGGGACGTCTGCTACGGTCCGCGGACGCGCGGGCGGCGGGCGGGGTACGGGTGGGGTCGGAGCGTACGGGCGCGGGAGCACGGACGGGCACTGCTGGGGGTGGGGGGGGCGACGGGTGGAGCGGGCGGTGGGGGGCTTGGGGTACGGGGGACGGGCACTCCGGGACTACGGGGTACGGGACGGTGTCTGGCACTGGGCACGCCGGCGCAGCGGGGGACCGGGCGAGGGCAGGGTGCTCCTAACGCGGGGGCACGGGCTGAACGGGGCAGCTACACGCTGGGGTTACGGGGGGGACGGACGCACGGCGTTACGCGGGCGGGGCGTACGGGGCGGCGGGCTTAACGCGACGCTACTGGGACGCGGGGGACGACGGACGACGGGGTGGTGGGGGTCTACGCTACGACTTGGCGGCGCGGAGGCTGGGGACGGCGGGGGGGGGGGCGCGGGGGGGGAGGTGGACGCGGGGGCCGGACGGACGGCGCGGGTGCGCACGCTGGGTCGGTCTGGGGGGGGGACGGCGGCGACTAGCTACGTGGACGGGACGGGCAGGCGGTGGGAACGGGGGGGCGGGCTACGCGCGGGACGACGTACGGCGGTTACGCGGGGGGTGGGGAACGCGGGACGGGGGGCGAGTGGGAAGGCGTGCGTACGGGCGCCTTAACCCTGGACGGAGGGGTACGTGCTATAAATAGGCGGCTACGTCGTCGGGGCATGAGACGACGGGGACTTGGGGCCTACGGGACAGGATTCGGTTTGGAGATACGGGGACGGACACGCTGACGGGCGGGGCGGTTGGGGGCGGGGTACGCGAGGGCGCGCGCGCTATCGGGGGGGGGCGATAGACGAGGGGGGGGGCTCAGGGGGGGGCGACGCCTTGGGGGGTTTATAACGCACGCGGGGCGGGGGTGTGCGGGCACTGGTACGGGGGGGGATTGGTAACGTAAAGGCAACGGACGTGCGGGGCGGGGGTGGCGGACAAACTACTGCGGAGTACGGGGACACGCGCGGGTCGCGGACGAGCTCGCGCTTGTGTACGGCAGCGACGGGGCTCTGGCCTGGGACGCACGAACACGCGGGGCGGCGGCTGGGGGGGGCGTGTTTTCCTGGGTGGGGTGGGGGACTGCGCTGGCGGGGGGACGACACGACGACGTGGGGTACGGCTAACGGGCTCCTGGTGCGTACGCGCGGGGACGGGGGCAGTGAGACGGGGGGGGGACCTCGCGCTGGGGGCGCTAGAACGCGCCTTGAAACATAACGGTCGGGGACGGTGGCGTGGGAGCGCGAAGGAGAGGAGCCGGGGCTGCGGGGACGGACAGCACGAGGTACGGAGCGTACGACGACTGGGGTACGGGGCGGGAGCAACGCGGTTGGGGGGGTCAAGACGCCACTGGGGGGGGCGGGTGGGCGGACCCCGTCCGGGTGAGGGGTGGGACTTTGGGGGTAACGCGGACGTCGGGGCGGGGGTACGACGGGCGACGGGAGGGCGATACGTGGGTGGCAGCGCTCTACGGGCCCCGTGGGCGGCGGGGCACGCGGGGCAATAGAGGGCGTGGGGTCTGCCTACGCTATACGGCGCACTGGCGGTGCGGCACGGGACGGGGAGCGGGGGGCGCTTGGGGCTACACGAGCTGGAGTACTCGACGGGGAATACGGGTGAGGGACGAGGGTGGCCTGCGCACGTACGTACGACACACGGGTGACTTGTTGGGGCGGCCAGGGGGGGGGGGGGACGGGGGTCGCGGCGGGGCGCGGCTACGACGGGGGGTGCACGCGACGCACGGGTACGCCCGGAGGGGTACGGGGGCGGGGGGAACGCGTCGCGCGGGGGCGTCCAAGCGCGGGGGGGGCTGGCTACTGGGGCGGCTAGAGCTACGGGCTGCGACGGCCGCGGCCGCTTTAGGGTACCTCCTGAGGGGGGGACGAGGGGGGTTGGGGCTCTTAGGACGGCGCTTGCGTGACTTATCGACGGCGGGGGGGGACTGGTCGGGGGACTGTCACGGCGACGGGGGCGGGACGCGCGGGGGCTGTACGACGCGGGCGGCGGGTGGGGGGGGGGCCGGGGGTTTTGTACGGGGGGGCTACGGGGCTGTCTGTCCGGGGTGGAGGTACTCGGAGACGGTTGGACGCGGCGACGCGCAACGGCTAGTCTGACGTGGGGGCACGCTACGGCGGGGGGGGGCATTGCGGGGGGCGTCGGGCGGGGGGGCGGGCGGCGGGGCCGGACGCGTTGGGGACGCTTGGGTATCGCGGGGGCGGGGCGCGCACGCGGGAGGGACGACGGCTTATGGGGTGCGGGGGGGCTAACTCGGCGAGGGGGCGGGCGCAACGGGCTGCGGGTGGGCTCGGGTAGACGCTTGACTCTGGCGAGACGGGGGTCGGACGCGCGACGCGGCGGCGGGACGGTACGCGTTGGACGCGGTCGGTGAACGGGGGTTTCGGCTTGCGGCGCGGACGACGTGGCGCGCTTTCACTAGCGGGGGCTGTGGGCCGTGGGGACGCGACGCTCGTGCGGGGGGGGCGGGGGGCGTTGGGGGGATACGGGGGACGCCGCTGCGCTAACGACGGGCTTGGGGGCGTCTTTGGCGCGGGCTCGGCTCGGTACCGGGGGGCGGGTGGCGACCGCTCACAATCTGCCTACGTGACTGTACGGCCTGCACGGAGGACGCGGGGCCTAACGGCGCTTCAACTGGGGTAGGCGCGGGGGGGGGACGGGCAGGGGTCGCAACGTGCGGGCAGAACGGGGACGACGGGTACGGGGGGACGCTGCGACGTACTACGGCGCGGGACGGGGGGGTGGGGAACGCGGGGGGACGAAGCGGACGACGGACTAGACGCCCGCTCACGGGGGGGGGCGGGCGGCCGGCACGTCCGGCGCGGCCGCGGGGCGTAACGGGGGTTACGCCTTCGCGGACGCTAGACTGGTGGGTGGGCGGGGGCGGCGGCGGCGGTAACGGGGACGGTACGGGGGCTCCGGGACGCGTAACGGCTGGGGGACGTACGCGGCGTACGCATACTCGGCTCCAGGTGGTTGGGGCACTACGGTGGCGGGTGGGGAGGGGACGGTGACAGCGCGCTCGGGCATTTAACTGGGGGGGTGGTACGGGCAATCGACGCCTGCGGGGTGCTCCTCCACCACCGGGGGGGCTTGCGGTACGGGGCGGGGGAACGGGCGCGCATGTACGGTACGGGGGATGACAACGGGATGCATTGGGGGGGGCGGCGCCGGAACTGCGGGGGACGGGCGGGCGGTGCGGCGGGAACGCGGCGTCAGCGCTACTGAGACAGGGGGCTACGCTGGCACGTACGGGTACGCGACGGGGGGGGGGGTGTCGGGCGGGGGGTTGGCGGACGGGGTGGCGGGGGCGTGGACGCGTGCGGGAGACGGGGGGACGGGGCGTACGGACGGCGGCGGCAGCGGCGACGTACGGAGCGGGGCGGGTGCATCCGGGGGGCGCGGCTGGGCGCCTCCTTGGCGCGCGGGAGTCTGAGCGGCGGACGCGGGGCGTGAGGACGTGTGGCTGGCGGGGGAGCTCGCTCATGGGGGGGGGGGAGCGGCGGGCTACGGCGACGGCGAGGGGGGGACTCGACGGGGGCGCGAGGACGCGACGCGGGCAGGGCGACGAACGCGGTGCTCGGGGGGGGGGCTCTCGCGCGAAGACGACGGCTGCGGGGGGCGGGCGGGGCACGGCTGTCGACGGCGTCTGCTACGGGCTTACGTGACGCGCGGGGGGAAAGGGGGGCTACGGGGGGTACAGTCACGGACGGGGGCTAGCGCGCGGGGGACGGGGTACTCTGGCGGGGCTACGGGGGGGAACGCTGGGCCTATACGGCTTAGTCTCCGGTTTAACGGGGGGCTCGGCGCGCGCGGGACGGGGGCGACGCGTGTGGGGGACGACGCGGTGACGGCAGATGGGGGACGCTTAAAACGGGTCGGGGCATCTGCTATTTTATAACGGCGGGTACGACGGACGGGGGGGGACGACATGGGGGGGGGCCTTTACGTGGGGGCGTGTACGCTCTTGCGGACGTGACTGCGGGGGGACGGCGGGGTGTCTCGCGGCGGGGCGGACAGGACGGGCGGTGGGGACAGGGGGCTCCGGGTGACGGGGTACGAGACGGGGGGGCTGGGGGGTACGCGGCCTTTGGCACACTTGTGGACGGGCTACGGGGACGGGGCGGTGTGACGGGGGCTATGGCTGGGGCGGCTGCCTCTGCATGCCGCGGCCGCGGGGGGAAGGGGCCGAGGGGAGACGACTGCAGTCTATTAAACTTCCTTTGAGACCCTGCCAGACTGACAACAGCTGGAAGGAATTAGCAGTTTGGGTCCACCAGCTCCTCTCCTTGCTTTCACCCTTCCCCAGAAAACCCAGCTTGAGGCCGCAGGCTTCGGCAGCATCACTTTTTCCCACTCCTTGGCATCCAGCAGGACCTGGTTGGAGCTGATTCCTGCTTTGATCCTGAATCTGCCAGAAACGTGAGCGTCTGCTGCAGGAAGAGTCCTGCTCCGTGCGCTGCCACAGCCACCCCGCTGGGGTTTGATTGTTTTGTGTCCTAGAGGATTGGGTCCAAGGACACAACGGCACCTTGAGGTGGCTTCAAGCCATCTCACACCTCCCAGCTTCCTGCAGAGGACACAACGCTGTCAAGGAAGGAAATAAATACCCCAGCTGCCAGCTGCTGCTGCTCCGGGCAGCACAGATGCCCTGCAAGATGCAGGAGAGAATTGCTGGCCGGTGAAACGCCACCAGCTGCCAGGAAACCTGTGCCTGCTGTCACTCTGGGGTGTCCTCATGCTGGCAGCAGCCTCGGAGCTGCCTGTGCCCTGATTATGGGAACCTGCACTTCACCGAGGGTGTGGCTGCAGCCTGGCACCCCGATCCCTCGCTCCGTGCTGCAGGAGCTTGGCAGGAGCTGGGGGTGGGGGAGCAGGGTGGGTTAGCTCCGTGCTGCTGTCACCAGCAGAGTTTACACAGACGGCTCTGGTGTCTCCGGGGGAGAGGGGTGCAGGAGCTGTCTGAGCTCGGCGATAGCTGCAGCAGCACGGAATTGGCAGACGCTGGAGGGTTTGGCTGCCAGACGGCAAACTGCCCGGCAGCGCCGGCTCCTCCAGCCAGCCTCCGAGGCTGGGACCCACGCAGAGACCTTCTGCCTTGCTACCAAGTTGGAGCAGGAAAACGCAGCGAGGCTGCTGTTAACCCTGTCCTGGGTGCCTGGGGAGAAGCTGAGCAACCTGGGGACCCCTTATGTGCTGCCAGAGAGCTGGTATGGAGAGCAGGGAGGGCTTTGTCCCCAAAGACACATTGAGGCCCTGAGGGACAAAGTCAGGATGCTCAGCACAGGTGGACTCATGGCCCCGGGGGCACATCCTCATGAAATTGTTTGTTGGCAAAGCCCTTTAAGCTCATCCAGCCCAACGATTCTCTGACTCTACCAAGGCTGGGGCTAACCCATGGCCCTCAGCACCACATCTCTGCAGCTTTGAAACACCTCCAGGGATGGGGATTCAACCACCTCCCTGGGCAGCTCCTCCTGAACCCCATGCTGGGTGCTGGGGTCCCTGTGCATGTGCAGAGCAGGGACCTGGACCAGGAGACTTTGCTAATAAAACCTGAGTGACTTTATTTATGTCTGAGTAAAATTTCTCATCCCTTTAACACCCTAACACACAGCTCACACACAACTCATTTCATCTCTGGCCATGATACAGACCCCCTCAGCTCAGCCATCTCCTTGTCCTGCTAGCAAAAGCTGCAGGCACTGCACAAATGGCTTTTGAGGGTCACCTCACCTCTCCTGGCCATGTGGTGCCAAGGGCTGATGCATGATGCCAGGGGCTGCTGTGGGATGCTAAAGGCCTGGAGCATGATTCTGAGAGTT
Source organism: Indicator indicator (assembly GCF_027791375.1). Lineage (NCBI taxonomy): Eukaryota > Metazoa > Chordata > Aves > Piciformes > Indicatoridae > Indicator > Indicator indicator. The sequence goes on along the minus strand of NW_026539289.1, from coordinate 29,089 downwards.
GGAGCATGGTGCTGATGGCCAGTGTGTGATACCAAGGCCTGCTGCATGATGCCAAGGGCAGGAGCGTGATGCCAAGGGCTGGAACATGATGCTAAGGGTCAGTACATGCTGAGGGCTGGTGATGATGCCAAGAGTCAGTACATGATGCTGAGGGCTGATGAGTGATACCAGGGGTTGATGCATGATGCCAAGGGCTGGAGCACGATGCTGAGGGCTGGTGCATGATGCTGAGGACTGCTGAGTGATGCCAAGAGCTGGTGTGCAATGCCAGGGGCTGGTGTGCAGTGCCAGGAGCCGGTGGGCAGTGCCAAGGCAGCAGGCTGCAGGGGGATACCTGCCTGCAGAGCAAGCAGAGCCTTTTCCACACGGCTCGTCAGGAAGAGGTGCCTCATAAACCCAAATAGTGATTTCCTGCTGCAGTTGGTGGGAGTTGTTTTCTTTCAAAATGCAGCTGAAATTGGAGAGGAGATGGAGTTAGCTTAAATATCTGGGAGCTGGGGAGGCTGCTGTGTGTGAGACAGCACCAGCAGCCAACACACACACACACACACACACACACGTGTGCCAGGGGTGCCAACATTTGCAAGCCATTAACAGGAATATTTGGAGAGGGGGAAAAAAAAATCAAGCCTACCTTTAGCCCCTCACAGGAACCAGGCTGAGCTGCCCCAGTGAGTTGCAGAGTGGAAGAAGTGGCACCATTTTGCTTTTCAAGACCAAAGGGCTGGTCCCTGCCAAGGAGGGAAAGTTGGCACCTGTTCCACCCCCGTGGGCGAGAGGGCACCCAGCCCCCACCCCCACGCAGTAACTCAGCCCTGTTTACACACTGCCCTTCACATGGGGCCCTGCTCACACCCACCCTGCTTCCCCTTCTGCACAGATGTGGTGGTGCCATGTGGTGGTGACCCCAGCCCTGCTGTTTCCTCTGCATATCTGTATTTGTGGATGTGGGAGCAACAGAGCCTGCTGTGTGCTGGGCAGGCTGTGTGTGACTGTGGACAGCACAGCACAGGAGCACAGAGCACTGGGGTTGGAAAATATCTTTAAGAGCATTGAGGCCAAGCATTAGCTGACCCTAGCAAGGCTAGTGCTAAAAACCACAGCCCTCACACCACATCAGCTCTGTATGAATATGTATAAATCCAGACACACATCCTGGAGACGTTCCAGGTCCAATCTGATGGGGCCCTGGCATGGTGACTTGGCCACGGGAGTGGCTCTCAGCTGCAAGCAGCCACAGGCTCTTCTCTTCCCTGCTTGGCACAAGGTGCCTGGCACATGCCTTGCTGTGTCTCTGTGCCCACTCCAGGTGACCTCAATGAATTCATCTCTCCTGCCCATTCCTGCAGGACTGGGACCCCAGGAGACCTCTTCCTCCATGCCCTCTGATGAGTTTAGGTGGTTGCAGAACCTCCTTCATGACAAGTCTTGGTTTATTGCCTTTTCCCCCTCTCTTCCTTTGTTTCCTTTCCTCCAGCCTTCTTCCTCTCTAGCAACAGGGCAAGGGGCAGTGCTCTGAAGCTAGAGCAGTGGACATCAGGAGGAATGAGGGTGGTGAGACACTGGAACAGGCTGCCCAGGGATGTGGTTCAGGCCCTGTCCCTGGTGATATTCAAGGTCAAACCTGATGGGGCCCTGAGCAAGCTGATCTAGTTGGAGATGTCTACTTCAATGCAGCAAACCCCTGAGCCTCCCCCAGTGCTGCCAGTTTGCTTGTGCTCAGTGTGCTCCTGAGCCAGGGAGCTGCTCTCCCCTTGCTGCACATCACTAGGGCAGCAAAGCTTCTTGGCAATGCCTTCCAGATGCTGCAAGCAACTGGCTCCCTCATGCAGCCCCAAGGAGCTGGGGCACACAAGCCTTGGGCATGGCTCCCCAGGTCCTTTTGCAGCCCAAAAGTCACCCTCAGCAAAGACATTTGGGCTTTTGGGGCAGCCCAGCAGCTGCTGGACCACAGCCTTTCGCTGTCCACACCAGAATCTTTCGACACCGGGCTGCCTTAGGTGTGAATGAAGTTCTTTGGATGCTCCCACTCGGCTGGTCCCAAATTGCAGGGATTTAAGGCAATTTTATTGGCATGATGCTGCCCTCTAGTGAAACGATCTCCAACGGTCCCAGTCTCCGTGCCACGCTTCAACTGGGCACAGTTGCCCGACGGACTGGGCAGAGCTTGAGCCTGCAGTTTGTTGCTGCAACGGAAAAAAACAAGACACGAGCAAAAAAAAAAAAATCCCGTTTTGGTTGAAGCTGTCAGCATCTGCACCCCTGAGTGACACCCAGGGACAGTAAAAAAGGCTTCACACAACTTCATCAGGAGCAGTTTCCAGCTCAAAACCACCAAGAAATAATTGTGAGAGAGGTTAAAAGAGATGTTGGAGGCAGCAAAGGTGGTGGTCAGCTCCGGCCACCCCACAGAGCTCTGCCCTGCCTCAGCTGTGGCAGTGGCACCACCAAACTGGGGCTCTTCTGGGCTGCTTTGCTCTGAGGGGGAAGGGGCACGGGTGTTGCTGCAGAGCCTGGGGGCTGAGGACCAGCCAGGTGCTTGATGTTAGCAGAGGGAAGATGGAAAAAGTCCTCCAGCAGCAATCATCTGGCACTGGGAGGTGATGGACACCACCTGCACTGGGGTATAAAAGGCCCTGGGCAGGGCAGGGCAGAGCTCCTTTTGCTGGGCAGGCTCTGGGCTGAGCAGCCAAGGTAAGGTCTGTGTCTGCTTCCCCTGGCAAGGAATAGGGGCTTGGGGCAACCCTGGGCTGGAAGTAGGAAGGCAGGAAAGCTGCTTTGCTCCATGCAGCAGATCCCCCTCCCCTCAGGCTGTGTGTGCAGGGCTGTGCTGAAGGTGCAGTTGGCTTCTGTGATTTTGGGGCTGAATCCTCCTGTTTCTGCCTGTAGCTCTCCACCCTGAAGTCCTGCTGCCTTCTTCTCTTGCTTCTTTGCTTCCCTCCCCACAGAGATGCCAGGCTCTGTGAAACAGAGAGGGAATGAAAGGGGGGGGGGGGGGGGGGGGGGGGGGGGGGAGAGGGAGAGAAAAAGAAAGAGAGAGGCTCCTTAACAAAGGGCATAATCTTCCCAGGCCTGATCCATCAGCCACTACCTGCTAATCTAGAGCTGAGGGAAGCTTTATTAAGGTTGGGAGCCTTGGCTCTTTGTTAATTACAGCCTTTGCTAATGATTTGGAATATTGGCCAGTTCTGGGGGATGTTGATGAATAGAGACCTCGCCAAGATTTATTCCTAATTATCTCATTTGTCTCCCTCCATTACTTTTTATGGCTGAAATTTATGGAGCTATTACCAGGGACCTCAGCCATGGCTGGGAGATGATTTGGGAGAAGAGAGATGTTTAATAATAATAACAATAATAATAATAATAAAAAGCTGGATTAATAGGAAAGTGATTACACAGCGGGGGGAGGGGAGGGGTTGTTCCTGGGTGACCCCCAGGGGTCCTGGAGGTGCCTGCTCCCTGATGCTCCTCTCAAACCTCTTTGTCCTCAGGAGGGAGTTGTGTCCTTGTCCAGCAGTCAAGGGATGTCTGGAGATGCTGAAAGAGCTGTCAGGAAATTCCTCCTGGCACCTGTAAGAGTTGGGAAATTCCTTTTGGAGAAGGTGGCAGAAATCCAGCAGGGCTTTGTGTATCCCCCTCCAGGTCGCCTCTGGATGCTGCTCCTGCAGCTGTGTCCATCCAGGTGCTCCTCTGCTGCTGCAGCTGCACCACCATGCTCTGGCTCCTGCTGCAACCCAAGAGCTGAGGTTAGTGACACCACCAAAACCCCCAACCCCTGCTCAGGCACTCCGAATGGCAGGGATGGGAAGGGACCTCTGGAGGTCAGGTTCACCTGGAGGACATTCACCTACCCCCCACTATTTCCCTTCCCCCCACACTCATCTCAAGTCACTCCATGCTTCAATACCTGATACCTCAGACCCTTTGCTGTGTCCACATGAGGCAGGGAGGAGACCATGGCAATAAGAACTCAATCTGCCACTCCCCCACCACCATGGGCTGTGACCAGGAAAGCCAAGAGGCTTCCAAAGAACCAACCCCATCCCAGGGCTCAGCACCCTTTAATTAGCATGCAAAGCAATTATTTTGCTCAGCTGTGCTGGGGACTAATTCTCCCCCAAAGTCTCCCAGTAAACATTCCCCTCCACCCCCCCCCCCCCCACCCCGAGTACTATCAAATTTACCACACAAAGGAGAGCTGGGGCTGGAGCTTATCTCCACTGAGTGTTATTCCCATATCTTCCAGCATGGAAACCTACTCTCATCCTGATAAGAGGTCTCACACAAAAGATCAAAGGCAGCCAGGCTCTTATGGAGAGGAGGGTTTGCTGCTGCTTCCTGCCCCCCTCTTTTTTTTTTTTTTTTTTTCCCCAGTGTTATGATAAATTTGCAGCTCCAGAAGAAGCTGAATTCCCACCCAGGAACTCACATTAAAATAATTACCCACAGCCAGATTCATTAGAGGAGAAAAAAAACCTAAATATTAGCATCAGCAGTCTGGGGAACCCCAAATTGCAGCATCTCTCCATGGGGATTTTGCTGCTTTGCAGAAGGAATGGGGACAGAAGTATCCCAGCAGCCAGTCCCAGCCATGGGACAATCCACAGGGAGAAAAGGGAGAATTTCTTATGGAGAAATTGTGTCCAAGCCGGATTTGCTGGGTTGATTTTGGGACTTGGGGGTGGTTCATGAGGTCCCTGAAGCCTCCAGAGATGTGTTCCTCTTGCCACACAGGTGGAAAAGACCTCCAAGGTCATCAAATCCAACTGTCAGCCCAGCACAGACCTGTCCCCAGGAGCCATGGCCACAGGTTTCTGGAACACCTCCAGGGATGGGGACTCCACCACCTCCCTGGGCAGCCTGTGCCCAATCCCTCACCACTCTTGCAGCAAAGAAATTTTCCCTCATCTCCCACCAAAACCTCCCCTGGTGCAGCTTGAGGCCATTTTCTCTCATCCTATCACTTCTTCCTTGTGTGAGAAGAGTCCAACCCCACCTGGCTCCAACCTCCTGCCAGGGAGCTGTAGAGAGCAATGAGGTCTCCCCTCAGTCTCCTTTTTTCCAGGCTGGATGTGTTGCAGCACGTGGTCACCTCTGCCCCATGGCACATTCCTGCCAGCTCCATCCCCAGCATGTCCCCCACAGCTCAGCTCTTCTGTGCTCCTTTACCCACAGTGGGTGGAGCCACAGGCACTTTGCAGCCTTTATTTTCTTCCCCCTGTTGGTGCAAAATGAGATCCAGGCCTGCCTGGAACCCAAGGGAGCTCCTTCCTCTTTCAGGTCAGGAGGAAGACAGAGGCTGACTGCCATGGTCAGTCCTGGTTGGAAATACGAGGATGATGCTTGGAGAGGACAATGGTGTCAATGGATGGGGCAAGGATGGACCTCAGGGTGTCTTCATGAGCATCTTCGTGGGGATCTTCACTTAAACCCACACCCAGCACCCCAGGGACCCCAATGAGCCTCCATGGACCAAGCTGCTGCTCAGCACCCCTCCCTTGCCCACATTTTGTCGCCTCCTGGCACCAGCTGAGGGTTGTGCCCCAGCCAGGCAGCCCCTTCCCAGCCGAGCTGCAGCCTGTCAACACAGATGGCAAAATCCAAATGTTATGATAAGGAATTTCTCCCAAATTTCCATCTTAATAGAATTACGAGCCTGTAATTACCCTGCAAGCCTGAAAACCTGCCGGAATCCCAATTAGGAATCTGAGGACATAATTGGTCCTAATTAGAAAGATTTGTCAAATGTGAACAATTTTCTCACCTTTTTTTTCTTCCCCCCCCCCCCCCCCCCCCCCCCCTTTTTCCCTTTTCCTTTCTTTTCCTCCTCTTTTCTCCAACCAGGGTAATTGGGGATATTTTCTTTTCCTCTTTCCCCATAAACAAGAGAGCTGCAGTCTCCCAGCTGGCTCCACATCCTGCTCCTTTGGGCTCTTGGGAAAGACAAAGTCTGGAGCAGCTCTTAGGGCAGTTTTGGTGTTTCCTGGAAAACGAACTGCTAAAAAAAAAAAAAAAAAAAGAGAGAGAGGGAGAGACCTGAAAAATCTGCAGCCTTGGGGTTTGGACTTTGGTCCCTGGCACCAAGGGGCTGCCCAGGGCAGTGAGGCTGCTGCCAGAGCAGCTTCCAGGACTGGGAGATGGGGAAAGGGTGATGGATGCTGGGCACAGAGTGTTGTGGGTACAGGACATTGTACCATGGTACAGGACACAGCCTGGTGGCTGCCATCCCAGTGGGATGGGAGGAATTTGGGGAGCATGGGCTGTGGCTGGGCTGATCAAGAGCTAAAGGGTGGGGGGCAAGTGGATGAGGTCAGATTCAATGGGCACAAATGGAACCCAGGAGGTTCCATCTGAACAGAAGGAAAAAAATTCCTCAGGATGAGGCTGCTGGAGGCCCGGAGCAGCTACCCAGAGAGGTTGTGGAGTCTCCTTGTGTGGACAGCTTCCACCCTCCCCTGGGCATTGTGCTCCTGGGCAAGCTGCTGTGGGTGCCCTGCTTTGGCAGGGGGTTGGACTGGATGATCTCCAGAGGTCCCTTCCAGCCCCTCACCACGCTGGGCTTCTGGAATTCTGTCTGTCCCTACCACATGGCCCTGGCAGGGGAAGCTTCACACCTGCCCAGCACAGACCCCGGGACAGCGACGGCTGCCGGCAGCCTCATCCCGACGGGAGGCAAAGCTCTGCCACGTCACAGCTGCCTGCAAGATCAATCCAAGTGTCTGTGGCAGAGCCACACGTGGGCAGGTTTTAAAGGACGATATCAATAAGTGAGGCTTGCTGGGAGCAGGCTCGGAGGAGGGGCTGGCAGGCAGGGGCTCCCCGCGCCGGGGATCATGACCACTGCAATATTGAAGTACTTGCACATAAACTCTGCTTTCAAGTATTTTTGACAAGGGTACTAATTAAATCTTAATTGACACCGCACTAATTAGCTTCTTAATTACATGGAACCACATAATTAGCAGCACACTCTGTGCTAATTGTTAATTAGGAAAACCAGGCTTCCCCCCTCCTCCCCACCGCCACATCCCTCCCTTCCTGTTGTCGCTTTTAACCAAAGAGCCTCTGGTGGGAGGAGGAAGAAAAGGAAGAGGCTGTGAAACCTGGCCCAGGAGGGTGATGTGCTCCCAGGACACGGCACTGGGGCTCCAGTGAGTGGCTGCAGCTGGGGGGAGCGGGCAGGAGGACAGAGGTGCCAGGTACAGCCATGGGGGTGAGAGATGCTGTGGGTGTGAGCAGGGAGCCCTCCTCAGGGGTTGTTGGTGATGCTCCTGGGGTGGATTTTTGTACCTCTGGGTGTGCCATGGGTACTGCAGGCTTGTGGGTCACTGTGGGGCTGTGCCAGTGTCAGCCTGGCACCCTGTGCAAGTTCAAGATGTGGGTTTGGTAAAGGAATTGCTCTGGAGATGGCTGTGCCACAGCCTGGTGGGACTGAGGCTGCTGCATCCCAGAGAGGAAGGAGCGCTTCCTTCAGCCTGCTGGGCACACTCTTCTGCATGCCCTCCAGGACATCATTGGCCTGCTTGGGGCCATTGGGCACATTGCTGGCTCATGGTGACCTTGTCCTAGGTCGTTTTCTGTGGAGCTGCTTTCCAGCAGACCAATCCCTCACCTGTGCAGGAGATTATCCCTCCCCAGGTGCATCACCCACTGGGGCTTGCAGAGCAAGAAGGAGCTGTGAGGGAAGGCTGGGGAGAGCCAGGGTGTATCATTTCCACCTTAACACCCATGGCAGCAGCATCTCCCCAGCACAAAGCCTCTTGTGGTCTGGGCATGGGCCTGGGGCAAGGGGGTCCTGCAGCTGCCCATGGTGCTCCCACCTCCTGCTTGGAATTTCCCACATCCGGAAGGGTGTGGGCTGAGGAAAGGAAGAAATATGTGGAGGGCTCTCAAGGCTTCAAGGCACACATAAACAAAAAGCCACCTACACAAACAAAGCAGGGCAAGACTCCACAGTTTGTAAATCATCCTCTGCGAGCAGCTTGAAGGCTCCCAGGCCAGAGCCACAAGGAGCAGAGCTGGCTGCTTGTAGAATCTCCAACCTCAACCTCCCTTGGCACAAGTTCAGGCCATTTCCTCTCCTTCTGTCACCTAATACCAGGGAGAGGAGACCAACCCTCACCTCACTCCAAGCTCCTTTCAGGGCCAACAGGTCTTTGACATCCCACCCTGGGCACACTTGATGTGGCAGAAGGGGGCACATGGAGCTATCTCCTTGATTTAAAGAGAAGATAAGAGGATGAGAGAGACAGGGCTGAAGCAACCTTCCCTGCCGGGGGGCTGGGGCTGTTCAGCTTGGAGAAGAGAAGGCTCCAGGGAGAGCTTGGAGCAGCCTTCCAGTACCTGAAGAGGGCTACAGGAAAGGTGGGAAGAGACTTTTGACAAGGGCTTGTAGTGATAGGATGAGAGGGAATGGATTGAAGCTTGAGGGAGATTGAGACTGGAGACTGGGAAGAAATTCTCGAGGGGAGACAGTGGAACAGGCTGCCCAGGGAGGCTGTGGATATCCCTTCCCTGGAGCTGTTCAAGGCCAGGCTGGATGAGGCTGTGAGTAACTTGGGCTGGTGGGAGGTATCCCTGCCCACAGCAGAGGGTTGAAGCTGGCTGCTCTTCCATCCCCCTTCCAACCCAACCCTTTCCCTGACCCTCCAGAGCCACCCTCCAGCATCTGGCAGCAGTAAGCGCGAAGAGTCCGAGGAGGATGAAGAGAAGGTGCTGGGGAGGTTTTTTTTCCTCTCCTTTCTCCCTTCCCCCCCCGCTCTGCCTTACTGAGCTGCTGCTCTCCCACCAGGGCTGCCAAAATACAGCGAGACAGGGTATAATTACAGCCACTTACTGTGGCCATTACACCAGCAGCAGGGCTGTGCGGGGTGACACACGACCCGTCAGCTCCTTAGTCACGCCATTAAGGGGACTCATTAGCATCTTCGCTCAGAAGCAAAATTACCCTCACTGCTCATTTCAAGATGTCATAAATTTTAATTTAGGACCCAAAGATAGCACAATGGGAACGAGCTGGCTCGCTCTGCCTCGCTCTTTCTCTTTCTCTCTTTCTTTCTCTCTCTCCTGGCAGTTCGCTTGGCTGCTGGTGGAGGGAGAGGGTGGGAGGGGGGGGGTGTGTGCTGGTGGTGGGAGAGGAAAAATGAAAAAAAGTGAAAAGGATGGTTTGATAAAAGATGGTGAGGGGTTTGAAAGAGTAGAGATGGGGAAGGAGGGAAGGGAAGATGTGTTTGAAGGGCTGGTGACTGCTCTGCCACCTTGGAGGTGATGGAGGAGGTGCGAGCCTGCTGAGGGATGAATGCTTCCCATGCAGGAGTGAGGGGAAATGGGCAGGGCTGGATCCTGCCACGGCGCAGAGTACAGCAGAGCCTGAGTTTGAAGCCACCAAAGCAGTTCAGCATCACAGCTTGGTTCTTCCAAATCCCCTTCCCCAGGAGACTGACCTGACACAGCAGAATCAAGCAGGGCTCTAGGTTCTGCCAGCAGCTCTCCTCCAAGATCTCCTCCAGCACGCAGCAGGACGTTGAGCAGAGGGCCCCAGCCACAGCTCCCAGGATGGAAGACAGAGGCCAGAGGGACAGAAGCCCAGGGCTATGATGTTCCAGCAGCAGAGAGCAAATCCTTGTGAGAAGTTGCTCTTCGTGTCTTAAAGACCATTAATGGGAGACACAAACCAGCTCGAGCAATACCATTGCCACCACTCCAGATGTTACCACTCCTTAGGCAAGCAGTGAGAAGAGCACTGGGAGAGCTCAGTCCAGGGGGATGGAGTCACCCTCCAGCTGTCCACCTTCACATCTGCCCCACTTGGACCTGCTGGGCTGGGATGTTTGCAGGCCCTGGCTCAGCAGAAAGGTGGAAATGTGCTGGAGGTCCTCCCCCCAAGAGGTTGCTTTTATTCTGCAGTTTTATTCTGTTGCAGCCATATCTGCACAGGGCAGATCACAGACTAACTTCTGTGTTTCCATCTCATCCCTCCTGCAGCCAAGCCCTGACAACCTCCCTGCCATGCTTTGGGCACCCTACCCATGCCAGGAAATGCCCCTGGGAGGGTGACCACAAGTTTCCCTTCCCTCCCAGGCCAGCCCTTGGGTGCTTGTTTAAACCTTGCCAACAAAGGAGAAGTTTCCTTCTCTCCTTTCCCTACAAACTCTGCCAGGACCAAACACAATTACAAACCTCTCAAACTTTACCAGCTCCCAGAATCAGTGATTAATGAATTCTGGTGTCCACAGCTTTAAAAAAGCAGAGAGGGAGAAGAATTAGAAGTAAAAGCAGCCCCAATTACAGGCTGCTGAGGGACTCTGGCCCACTCCTGTGCTATAAGAATATACACCCAGAAAGGTTATGTTAATTTTTAATGTACAAGGCTGTAATTAATTTTTGGAGCTGGCTGGATTAGCAGAGAGTGTAAATTCCAGCCTCAGCTCAGGCTGCAGATAAACCAACACCACTCAGGACTGGGCTCCACGGGGCCAGAGCAGCACAGTGCCAAGACCACAACGTTTGGTGGCTCCTGGGCACCCCACAGCCCTGCACACAGACCCCCAACTCAGAACCCATTTACCAGCCTGGGGACACCAGGGGTGTGCTTACCACTGAGGCTCTGCCCACCTTGGCACCACATCCAGCATTTGAGATGCTGAAGTCTCCAAAACCACTTCAGAAAGCTAAAAAAAAAAAAATCATCCCTCCAAGAGGCTTTGGGAGACACTGCAAGGAAAGGGTCCAGAGCTGACAGGCAGGGATTGTGTGGCCTGGAAATGCAGCAAGTTTGGGAAAGGGAAGAAAAGGCTTCCATTATTCTCCCTTTAAACTCTCCCCAGCTCTTCCCCTTCCCTCTGTCAGTCTTTCCCTTCACTCCCTGACTCCCCCCAGCCCCTCTGAAGACAGATCGTTCCCTTAATCACTCTGGAAAAGAACCCCAAGCCGATATAATATTATAATTAATTAATTCACTAAAAAGGTATTAAATTTCTTTTCCCCCCTGTGGATATTATCTGAATTCATTGACCTTTAGAAAAATCACCCTCTAATTGTAACCAGGTTCAAGTGCATTTCCAGCCTGTCCCTTTTACATTAATAATATCTTCCAGGACTCCACTCTGCTGCTTAAATATTGTATAAATTTCACTGCCCCCTCAGAAAAAAAAAAAAAAAAAAAAAAAAAAAGAGAGAGAGAAAAGCATGAAATGAAAACTGTGAGCTGATTAAACCAGCTCTGGAGCAAGGGGAAGAGGTGCAAAGATTCCAAGGTGGCTTTGAAGATGGACAAACCCACAATGGGACCCCAAAGGGACAAGAAATTTGCATTCCCCAAGGTCCCCACAGTCAGCAGCTCCCAGCTGGGTGGAAAATCCCAAGAGGTAGCTCTCAGGCAGAGCACCCTTGGCAAAAGAGGTTGCAAAGCACATTGGGGTGCAGCTTGGTGGGAGAAGGGGCCCCAGCACGTCCACAGTGGCACCATCATAGGATCAGAGAATTGCCTGGTTGGAAAAGACCTCAAGATCATTGAGGCCAACCATAACCTCACATCTCCCTGCACACAACTCCTAGACCACACCCCTCAGCACCTCATCCAAGCATCTCTTGAACCCCTTCAGGGATGGGGGCTCCCCAACCCCAAAAGGCTCTCCAATCCCAGAGCTTTAAAAAGCTGCTGATGAAAAAAAAAAAAAAAAAAAAAAAAAAAAACACCCAGGCCAAACCCTTCTGATCCAGGGACTGCCCCAGGGACCAGGCTTGCCCCTTGCCTTTGGAAGAAATTTCTGGACAGGCATCAGAGGTTTTTCCAGTCTTTCCCTCTTTATTACATGCAAAGATTGACTTGCAAAGAGCTGCTTTGGTTTCTCCAAGCCAAGGCAGCCCTGCTGCCTATTCCCCCACCTGCAAAAGCTTCCCTTCCTCCTGACCTCATCCCAGCCGTTGCCACAACAACCCTTGGAACATCACCCGTGGAGGATTAGGGCTTCAGGTGGGGAAGGAGCAGCAGGAGTAGCCCCAGTGCTCAAAGCAAAGGAGCTCAGTGAAAGCCAGAAAGGAAATGAAGGGAGACAGGGGAGAAGGAAAACTCAGCCACAGCCCAGCACTGAGACAGGGATGGCTTCCAGGCTGCAGGTCTGGCTGGTCCCATGCCAGCAGTGCTGTGTTGAGATGTCTGGGGCTCAGAAAGCTCAAGGTTTGGGGTGGAGTAGGGGAAGCCCCTCCAGCCATCTCCCACCCCTCTTCCTGCCTCTGCACTCCTCTGTCCTGGTACCCAGGGAAGGGCTGCCCTGCTTGGGTGTGCATCTTGGTGCAGAGGCCTGGGCTGGCTGCTGCTTGTTGTTCTTGCTTCAGGGCTGAGCCCAAACTCTGCTCTATTAAGGGGCTTTTTCCTCCCCAAGAAACCTCCCTGCTCTCTTCCAGCCCCATTCACCATCCAGCCTCTTCCAGGGGCTCTCCCTTTGCCCAGCTTTCATTTGCACTTTGTACAAAGAGATCTCAGCAAGTTGGTTTGGTGGAGGTGCTGAGCACAGGGCCTGTGGAGAGCAGCAGCTGCTCAGCAGCTCTGCCTGTCAGCAGGTTTGGTTTGAGCCTTCCTAGGTTTACCAAAACCAACTGGAAGCACAAATAGAACCCAAGCACAAATTCAGGCTGAGCAGAGAACAGATGGAGAGCAGCCCTAGGGAGAAGGATCTGGGGGTGCTGATGGCTGCAAAGCTGGAGATGAGCCAGCACCAAGCACCAGCAGGGTCCTGGACTGATCCCCAGCAGCATGGGCAGCAGGGGCAGGGAGGGGATTCTGCCCCTCTACTGTGCTCTGCTGGGGCAGCTCTGGAGACCTCAGCACAGACAGGGACCTGTTGGGACAGGGCCAGAAGAGGACACAGCAGTGACAGGAGGGCTGGAAGCCCTCTGCTGTGAGGCCAGGCTGGGAGAGCTGGGGGTGTTCAGCCTGTCCCTGTGGACTGCAGATGAGCTGAAAAATTCTCTTCCCACCAAAACCAACCTGGGATTCTATGAAAGTGGGGAAGGGGGCAGAGAGAGCAAGCAGGCTGAGAGAGCAAGCAGGAGATGCTTGCAGAGGACACCAGCCCAGCACGACGCGTGGAGCTGGGACTCGATGTTCCTAAAGGGCTTTCCCACCCCAACTGGCTCCAGCAGTGTTTGCAGCCTGGCAAACCCCAGCATCAGCTAATGGGCAGCGCAGGGTGGTTCCTACCCCCCGAAAGCTGCCAGGATCAGCACCGCTGGGTTCACTCCCATCCCTGCCAGCCAGCCCTGGGCACCGGGACCCGGCGGCAGGGCATCCGGGGATGCGCAGCCCCGGCCGGGCGAGGCCGCTCCGGTTCCCCCGCCGGAGCCCCAGCGTCTCCAGCAACCGTCTGGCTCTCTCTTGTGGCTGCTCAGCCCCGGTGCAGCCTCGCTGCTCCTCCCTGCTAAGAGAAAAGCCACGACCCGGAAAAAAGTGTCACAGAGACCAGTGGTGCCACGGAGAGTGTCACAAGTAGGGGGGACTCTCTCCCAGGCGTTCAGCACCCCACGTTCCCCTGATGCAACGGCAAAAGGGGGAATCCTCACGGGCAGAGGCCAGCCACAGCTCATCACACCCACCACAGCCCCAGCCAGGGCTCTCTTCCTTTTATATCCCGCTTGGATATGGAGAAATATCCATTGTTAGAAAAAATAACCATTAGCAGAAAAAAAAAACTATTGGAAGAGCAGTGATGATGTCCCATACAGTCCCTATCCCATTGCTCCATCCCCAGCCATCACTGCCTGCAGAGCTCAGCCACAACTCATCACACCCACTGTAGCCCCAGCCACTTCTCCCTCCTTTTTATAACCCATTTGGAGGAGAAATAATATCCACAAGAAGAAATGTTGTAAGAGGCACCAGTGACGTGCCACCCAGTCCACATCCCACTGCCATCCCACTGCTCCCTCCATGCCCACAGGCAGAGCCCAGCCACAGCTCATCACACCTGCCACGGTCCCAGCCAGCTCTTTCTCTCTCTTTTCTACATCCCAGTGAGATAAGGAAAAAAATATCCACTCTAAGCAAAAAAAAAAAAAAAAATCAATAGTTGTCAGAGCAGTGATGCTGGACAGCCAGGTTCCCATCTCTCTCCTCTCTCCTTCCACATCCCACTGCTCCCTCCATGCCCACAGGCAGAGTCCAGCCACAGCTCATCACACTCCCCACAGTCCCAGCCAGCACTCCCTCTCTTTTTTACATCCCACTGAGATAAGGAAAAAAATATCCACTCTAAGCAAAAAAACCCAATAGCTGGCAGGCAGTGATGCTGGACAGCCAGATCCCCATCCCCCTGCTCCCTCCGTCCCCACGGGCAGAGCCCAGCCACTGCTAGCCACACCCTCGGCAGCTCCCTCCCTTTTATATCCCACCCGGAGCCTCGACACTGATTTTCTCTTCCATGGGTGGCTCAGGCTGTAATTAAGAGCCCTTCTCTCCCGCCTGCCCCAGCTCTGGCAGCTGCTCTTCAAGGGAAGGAAACTCCCTTTTTGTCCTCACTCTCCTTTATAATTTCTTTTTTTTTTTCTCCCCTCCCTCTCCCCCCACCCCAACCACCCTCCCTTCTGAACATAAAGGGATGACAGTGCTCCAAGCCAGGGTCTTTTGCATTTCTGAGTTGGTTCTGTTAATTGGAAGGAGGGTTAAGAATCTGCAAGGTCGTTTCAATCTACATCTGACCTTCAGAGTAATCCTCTATGCCAACACCAGAGCATGTCATTAAAATGAGGCCCCCTCTCCCATCTCCCGGCATCCCTTTTATTCTCTCCTTGTGCACATTAATTGCTCATAAGTTGATTTGATCTCCCTATTCTGCAAGAAGTAAATTGCCCTCTTATTTCGCCATTTTCATCCTGTTTTCTTAATTAGGCCCTTCAAAATCTCTAGGGCCTCAGCCAGGCTGCAGGGCTCATCCTGGGAATAAATTTTGATCTCCGCCTGATAAAGAGTGGAGCAAACCCAGGGAGCGAACAATGTCACGGCCCCCCCCCGCCCCACCCCCCTTCCCTGCTATTCTCCTGACATGAAAAGGCTATCAGCTTCTCCCTCTGTTAATATAGGAAATAATTCACACTCCAGGCCTTGTTCTCTATTTAGTCTTCACACTCCCCAGATAAATCAAACGAGGGAGGCCTGGGGTGGAGGTTTTTTTTTTTCTTAAGTGTCTGAATCTAACTCTTTCTCCCCCCTCTCTCAGCCTCCTCATGCTCTGTTTTTTTTTTTTTTGTTTGGGGTTTTTTTTTTTTTTTTTTGGTTGGTTGGTTGGTTTGGTTTTTGGTTGGTTGGTTGGTTTTTTGCCTCCTCCCTCTTCCTCTTTTAATAAAGTTTCCAAGATTAGCCCCCCTGTGGTTTGCCATCCTGGGAAGGCTACTTCGAGATGGATTTTCCCAATGTTTGTACCCTCTGTGTCTTTAACATCAGCAGAAAGGGCAATGGGAAGGGACAGAGCAGGTAACTTGGCGCTGCAGGTGAGAGGGTGACCTGATGGAGAGTAGCTCCATGGAGAAGGACCTGGGACAAGTTGCCCAGGAGCCAGCAATGTGCCCTCATGGCCCCAAGAAGGCAAATGGCGTCCTGGGGGGCATGAAGAAGAGGGTGGGCAGCAGGTTGAGGGAGGTTCTCTTGCCCCTCTACTCTGCCCTAGCGAGGCTGCATCTGGAGTATTGTGTCCAGTTCTGGGGTCCCCAGTTCAAGAGAGGCAAAGAAGTGGTGGAAAGAGCCCAGAGGAGGCTCCAAAGCTGCTGAGGGGCCTTGGAGCAGCTCTGTGAGGAGCAAAAGCTGAAACCCCTGGGGCTGAGAGCCTGGAGAAGAGCAGCCCCAGAGGGCATCTGAGCAATGCTCAGCAAGAGATAAAAGGGTGGGTGAGAGCCTGGGGCTGGGCTCTTGTCAGTGGTGCCCAGCAAGAGGGCAAGGAGCACAAACTGGAACCCAGCAGGTTCCATCTGAACAGGAGGAGAAACTTCTTTGGTATGAAGGTGCCTGGAGCAGGCTGCCCAGAGAGGTTGTGAAGTCTTCTCTGCAGAGCTTCCAACCCCCCCTGGCCATTGTGCTCCTGGGCAAGCTGCTGTGGGTGTCCTGCTGGAGCAGGGGGGTTGGATGATCTCCAGAGGTCCCTTCCACCCTTCACCATGCTGGGATTGTGTGACCACAGCAGGTGGCTCTGCACACACTGAGGATCTACAAGCATGGCACGTGATGAGCTGTGCCAGGCAGGGGCTCAGCCCACACAATTCACAGCCAGCTTTTTCTCTGCCTGCAGAGCTGGGGGGTGCTCAGCCTACAGCAGGTTTGCAAACAGCAGATGGAGACACCCTGCCCCAAAGCCTCCCTGCACCAGGGCTCCAGGCCCTCTGCAGCACCAACAGCCAAGAAGCAGCAACAAAGCCCCCAGCCCCACACCCACCTCAGGAGCCCCCCAACAGGTAGGAAGCACAGCTGAGCTCCAGGGATGGCTCCAGCATTACTCTTACCCAGCTCACACCAGGATGAGCACCACAAACCTACCCCACTGCCTGGCACCATGCTCAGCCCCAGGGACACAGCTCCTTCCAGCTCCACTCTCCAGGGCCTTGTGAGTATGATTAATTAAGGGACCAAGCCTGGTTCCAATTAAGCAACCAGCAGCTGGGTCAGCACCTCCCAAGTCCCAGCTGTGCTCAGCACTGGGAGCTGTGGAACTCTCAGGAGCACCTGGTTGTGAGGCTGGCACCCATCCCAAGGGATCTTGAAACCTCAAACCACCCTGGGACCAGCTGAATGAGAGGAACAGCAGCACTCCCTTCTCCAACAGACCCAAAACACCCCCAGCAGTTTCTCCCCCCCCCCAAATCCAGGGGAGCTCCCCTGCAAGATGGGGATCTGCTGCAGCTGGGCATGGCTGTGGCATCACTGGGGGAAGGCAGCTCTGGGTGCTTTTTGCTCCATGACTCTCCAGCAGCTCACACTGCAGCACTCCAGGGTGTTGTAAATAAATATATTTTAATGATTTTGTTTCTTCCATTCCAGTTCATTCTTTTATACATTTCTTTATAAAACAGTAGTAAAATTTTTTTTAATCAGAGCACAGTGCATTAAAAAAAAAAAAAAAAGGAAAACCAAACAAAACCCCCAAAAGATTAAAAAATAAGAACCCACAACTGTTTCCTCGTGGCTGGGGGAGATGCCACATCTCATGCTGAGCAGTGGAAGGTCCTCTGCCCACCAGTGCCTGGAGCAGGAGTTCACCCCAGCCAGCCCCACACCTGCTGGGTACCACCAGGGAGGGCCCAGTAAAGCCACCCTACAGCAATCCCAGCAACCAGGGATTTCATCTGGCAGCCCTGAAGCTCCTCTGCAGACCCTCTGGTGACCACAGCCCCACAGGTCACCCACATCTATGGGTGCTCAGCATGGGTCTGGGGGCTGCTGCCTTGCCAGGGGGGATTAGTCTCTTTGTAGGCACTGATGGCAGTGCAGGAAGGATGCCAAGGCCCCCCTGTGATCCAGCCCCAACCCCACCAGGGCACAGCCCAGTGCCCCTCACCCTGCTGTCCCCTTCACCCCTTTCCCTGAACCCCTGTAGAGCAGTGGACAGACCCTGCCCTGCCCCAGGACACCTACACCACCTCCTTCCTCTCCCTCTCCTTCTCCTTCCTACCTTCTGCACTTCCCCACACCCTCACATCCCACAGGCACCTCTGTGGGGGAGCACTGGGGCTGGCCCCCACCTTGTAGCCTTAAATCCACCCACAACAATCTTGTCCCTCCTTGGCTGGGCTCTCCCCTCACTGTCCCAACCCTGTGACATCCTCCATCCTTGGTCCAGGATGGGGTGCACCTAGTGACTCCCCTCCCCATGTGGGCTCCATCCAGCCACAGCTCCCACAGCCCAGGGGGGTGATGCTGGGCTCTGATGTGGGATCACAAAGTGGGGGGCTCCTCTCCCCAGCCTTCCCTGGAAAAAATTCTTGTGGTATTTTCCCTGTGAAGAGCATCTCCCCTCCCCTGACCAGTCCCCTCCCCACCACCAGCCAGGCTGAGAAGGCAGAAGGTGATGCAGAGCTCTAAGCAGCTTCCTACCACTGAGCTGTCCTGGCAGGGGAACGAGCTGGGGGCACTGGGAAGAGAAATAAACCCCAAGAGGCAAAGGCAGAGAGGAGCAGCTCAGGTTTGGCAATCAGTACAAACTATTCCCAGCTCCTGGGACAGATCCTGGACCTCCATGCCCAGATTTGGGACAGGACACCTGCTTTCAACAAGTATCCCCAAAAATGAGTGTAAAACCCCTTAGCCTCCCCTGTGAAGAGCCAGATGGGGCAGGGGCACCACTGTGGGGATGTCTCAAGGGAGGCTGAAGGTCACCTGGCACCTGGCTGGCAAGGTTTTGGGGTAGTGGGAGCTGCCAAACCCCAAGGAGGGGTCCCCCACAAGGCAGGGCATCAAAGGAGAGAGTTGACCATGCATCAAACACCACATCCCAGCTATTTTGGAAGCCTGGAACTTAAACTTGCAGCTTCAGACCCAGCTCACTCAGACTACACCCCAGTGGCCTGTGAATTAACCTGCTCCAATTAACTCCTCCCTGTGACCAGGAGAAGCAGGGGGTGCTCCAAGGAAGGATGTGGCACCATGAAGCATCTGCAGGACTCAGAGGCCACCTCTGGGGAAGACTTGTTTGGGACATGGGCTCCCAGAGAGAGATGGCAAGGAGGCAGCAAGCCAGACCAAAAGCACTGAGCGTTGTCCCTCTCCTCTTCTCTCTTCTCCTCCCAGGGACTTGAAGGTTCCTGCCTGCTCCAGCAACAAGCCAGCACCCTGGGGAAAGGGGTTGGGTCCAGGAGGGTTTTGCTGAAAGGCAAAGCAGCCGAGATCACACTCCCAGGGCTGGGGAATCTGCAGTCAGGCCAAGGCCATGGAAGCCAAGCAGGCTTCCTGGGCAAAAAGAAAAGCTTGTACAAGCCAGGGCGGTACCCAGCGAGCCTCGGCCCCAGCCCCCATTGCATAGAGAAAAGGTAACTCCTACGAAGGTTCAAGTGCACGGCAGGACGGGCTGCTCCTGCCAGGGCAGAGACTCAGCTTCACTAACCAAACTCCAAGGTCCAGTCCTTGCCCCTGCTGCTGGAGCAGCCCCTCGGTCACAGCATGTCTGCATCCTCCATGCTGAAGCTGCTCCGGCGACTGCTGGCCTTGGAAGCCTCCGGGGACATGGCTGAGAACAAGGGGTCAGAGGCCAGGGGCAGCATGGTGTCCTGCATCAGCATCAAGTCCAGCTCCTTCTTGGATAGGGATGGGAAGGAAGCACTGTGGCTGGGCTCCAGGCTGTCCAGGAAGCCCCGGGAGCCGTCGTCGAAGCTCAGGCTGTGGGTAAAGTCCAGCTGGTGGTAGGGAGACTGCGGCGGAGGAGGCAGCGCCGGCGGCAGCTGCGTTTCGGGGTCCGGGGGTGGCAGCAGTGGCTCCAGGGTCCCCTCGTCCCCACTGGCTTCCTGTTTGACCACCTGCTGGGCCAGCTCGGCCACGTTGACACCTGAGGGTGAGGAGGTGGGCAGCCCATGGACACGTGCCTGCATCTCCAGCTCCTGCCAAGAGAGCAGAGGAGGTCTCTGGTGGGGACATCAAACAGGGAGACACTTATGGAGGGGGCAGGGAGAGAGGGACCACGAAGCTCAGAGGGAAGAAGACCACAGAAGAAGCAAAGGTTGGGTAACAGTGACCCACGCAGAGCTCAGCACTCGCAGCAGTGATCTAAGCCTGGTTTGTCTGCAGGGTTTGTTCCTGGTGACTTGAGAGCCCTAAGGAGGAGAGCCCTGGCCCAGCCCCTTGCCTGGGCAGGACTGAGCTGTCCGTGGGGCTGGAGGAGAGCAGAGGGAGGGAAAAGCAGAGGGAAGCTCACCTGGATGCGGAGCAGCAGCTGCTTATTTGTCATCTCCAGGCGTCGTGAGTGGTTCTCCAGATCTCGTGACCTCTGCAAGTCCTTCTGCATCCTCTTGATGTAGTCCACAGATGCCTTCAGGATTGTCCCTTTGTTCCAGCGCACGTCCCTGCCGTGCAGGATGGACAGAGCATTGCCACCTGCCTGTCAGCAAGGCAGCCCCTCACCTCTGCTCCACCATAAAGGCCCTCTGAAGGCATTGCCTGCCATGGGGACAAGGCTGAAGCAAGCCCACCAGACCCCCAGCGCCCCCAGCCCCAGGGAAGCCCCCAGGGAAGCCATGGGTACGTACAGGTCGTTGGCCTTGGGGATGAGCATCCCCAGCTCCTTGATGCGGTCGTTGATGTTAAACCTTCGCCGCCTCTCGACTGCAGGGTGAGAAGAGAAGGATGGAGGTGAGGAGGCAGCAGGAGCAGGAGAAGCTCAGGGTCCCCACCAGCTGCTCCCAGCTCATGGGGTTGGGAGCCACCATTATGGCCTGGCCAGACCCTCCACAGATAGGGGGACTGAGGATCAGAACCCCCCTGGGCCAACCCTTTGGCACCTTGCTCCCATCCATTGCCCCAGCAGGAGCAGGTCTGACCTTCCCCTGGGGCTAAAGAGAGGGACAAAGAGGGGTCTGATGGACACAGACATTTTGCAGAGCTGGGAAAGAGCTGAGAGCATGGGGGGGGATTTCCTCACAGTGAGGTGAGATGGGAAGGGGGGACCCCAGGCTCAAAGAGGAAGAAGAGAGATAGGGAAAGGGCTGGAGGGGTGGGAGAAGGAAAGGCAGGGCCAGACTCACTCAGGTTGTGATTGTCTTTCTTCTGACGTTCTTTCGCCAGGGCTCGGCTCTCAGCATCTGCAACACAGACCCCCAGTGTCACCCAGAGGGGACAACGCTGCCTCTTACCCCACCAGCACCCCAGGCTGGTGCCTGAGCACCCCAGAACCCCCATGAGCCACCCTCCCCACCCACAGGGCAAAGGACAGTCCCAGCCAGTTCTGGCACCACCTGCTCCGGGGCCATACCTGTCAGCTCTCTCTTCTGGGTGAGGTCAGCAGGGCACGAGCTGCTGGTGACACCTACGAGGGAGGCTGTCACCTGGGGGTCCCCACTATAGACATTCATGTGACTGCTGGACATGGGCAGCTGCAAAGCAGAGGGACAGGCAGGTTAGCTCCATCTGGGGCCACGGGACTGGGGCTCAAGCCCTGCTGCGTGGCCACTGGGATGTGAGCATGCAGCCCAGGCAGGTGTAATTGTCCTGCTGGGCCCTCAGAGCAGCTATAATCAGAGGAGCAAAGAAAACAGGACTTCAAAGGGCACTGCTGATCCCCTCCCACGGCCAGCATCTAAAATAAGGCAGATGAATCACAGCAGAGCAGGGCTCGGCAGGATGAATCCCACTGGGAGGCACAAGCTGCCCTACAGAGCCACTGTGAGGGAGCTCCTGGCTGGGAAGCCTCTCCCAGCATGAACATCCCTCAGCTCTGCTCTCCTAAGAGCCCACCTGGAGCACTGCCTCCAGTTCTGGTGCCCTCAGCACAAAAAGGATATGGAGCTGTTGGAGAAGGTCCAGAGGAGGCCACCAAGGTGATCAGAGGGCTAGAGAACCTCCCCTATGGCCACAGGCTGGGGGAGCTGGGGCTGTTCAGCCTGGGAAGAGAAGGCTCCAGGGAGACCTTAGAGCAGCCTCCCAGTACCTGAAGGGAGCTACAAGAAAGCTGGGAAGGGACTTCTGACAAGGGCTGGGAGTGACAGGATGAGGTACAATGGATTGAAGCTTGAGGAAGGCAGATTTAGGCTGGAGATTAGGAGGAAATTCTTGACAGTGAGGGTAGGGAGACACTAGAACAGATTTCCCAGGGAGGTGTTCAAGGCCAGTTGTAGTGGGAGGTGTCCCCTGCCCATGGCAGGGGGGTTGGAACTGGATGATCTTTAAGGTCCCTTCCAACCCAAACCATTCTATGAATCCCCCCTATGCTGCAGCAGAGGCTTGGTCCCTCCCTGCATCCCTCTCCTGGCACTTGGCTTTTATGAGGGCCCCCAGCTGTCATTAAAGAGGAAGAGAAGCTGAGCACTGTGGCTTTGGAGCTGTAAAAGAGAGATCTTGCTGCCTCCTCCCCTCCTCCAGCCCCAGGGATGAGCCTGGACCGGGCTGGCACCTGGGCATCGCCCCAGGCATGTGGCAGAGGTAAGGTCCCCTCTGTGCCACCTCTGCTCCCCACAGCCCAGGCTCTGATCTCCTTGGACTCACCGTGTTGGGCATGTGGACTTCAGGGTTGATGTAGCCCAAGACGTCATCCAGGCGCATGATGTCATCGATGACCTCATCAAACTGCAACAGGAAGAGCCAATGAGCTGCTGGGCCCTCGCCAGGCCCTCGGCCTCCCCCAGCAGCTGAACTCCAGCACAGGAGGTTCCAGCTCAACATGAGGAGGAACTTCTTCACTGTGAGGGTCACAGAGCCTTGGAGCAGGCTGCCCAGAGAGGTTGTGGAGTTTCCTTCTCTGGAGACTTTCCAGCCCCATCTGGATGTGTTCCTGTGGGACCTGTGCTGGATTCTGTGCTCCTGCTCTGAGAGGGGACTTGGACTTGATGATCTTCGAAGGTCCCTTCCAGCCTCTAACATCCTCTGATCCTATGGTGGTGGCACTTCCTCACCACAGTGGCACCTCTTCACCCCGGTGGCACCTCCTCACCCTGGCAGCACCTCCTCACCCTGGTGGCATCTCCTCACCCTGGCAGCACCTCCTCAACCCAGTGGCACCTCCTCACCCAGGCAGCACCTCCTCACCCCAGTGGCATCTCCTCACCCTGGCAGCACCTCCTCACCCCAGTGGCACCTCCTCACCTCGCGCTCGGGGTTGGAGCCGATGTTGAGCATGGCCATGGGGCTGTTGGGGGCACTGTTGCCTGCCGAGGAGGACAGGACGTGGCTGGGCCGGACGCCAGGGGAGGCGGCCGGGGGCGGCTTGGGAGAGTGGCTGATGGGGCTGACGTGGGCAGCAAACTTGTTCCCGTAGGTCTCTGAGAGGTAAGCTTGGACCTTCTTGTCCCGAGACTTCTGCAGGTGGTAGGTGGTAGGGTTCTCCAGGTAGGACTGCACCTGCACGGAGACACCGACAGGGATGCCCCATACCCTCCTCAGCATCCCGGGGGGAAAGCGGGGGGCAGCCCCCAATGACTCTACAAGAAGGATGTGGAGGTGCTGGAGGGTGTCCAGAGAAGGGCCATGAGGATGAGCAGAGGGCTGGAGCTGCTCTGCTATGGAGACAGCCTGAGAGGGTTGGGGTTGTGCAGTCTGGAGAGGAGAAGGCTCCAAGGAGACCTTCTGGTGGCCTTCCAGTATCTGAAGGGGGCTACAAGAAAGCTGGGGAGGGACTTTTTAGGGTGTCAGGGAGTGATAGGACTGGGGTGGATGGAGCAAAACTAGAAGCGGGTAGATTCAGATTGGATGTTAGGAAGAAGTTCTTCCCCATGAGGGTGGTGAGAGAATGGCACAGGTTGCCCAGGGAGGTGGTGGAAGCCTCACCCCTG
This sequence comes from Indicator indicator, assembly GCF_027791375.1. Taxonomy (NCBI): domain Eukaryota; kingdom Metazoa; phylum Chordata; class Aves; order Piciformes; family Indicatoridae; genus Indicator; species Indicator indicator. The sequence goes on along the minus strand of NW_026539289.1, from coordinate 5,638 downwards.
GAGGCGTTTAAGGCCAGGCTGGATCTGCTGTGAGCAACCTGCTCTGGTGTGAGGTGTCCCTGCCCATGGTAGGGGGCTGGAACTGGCTGAGCCTTGAGGCCCCTTCCAGCCCCGACAATGATTCTATGATGCTACCTTGAGGACCTCCCCGGGCACAGGCGGTGGGGACTGGTAGTGCACAGGGGTGTTGATGGCCGGGCTGGAGGCCACGGGCAGGCGCTGCTGCTGCATGTAGCTCATCATCAGCTGCTGCTGCGCTCGCTCCCGCTCGGCCTCCTGCTGCGCCTGCTGCTTCATCAGCTCCATCCGCAGCCCGATGCGCGACGCCATGGCCTGCCCCGCGCTGCCACACCGCTGCCCACCTGGCACGGAGGTGACCTGAGAGGAGGACACAGCTCATCAGACACCGACTGTGCCACGGGGAGGGAAACTGAGGGTCAGGGAGGGAAACTGAGGCACAGGGACGGAAACGAAGGCACGGGGAGGGAAACTGAGGCATGGGGAGAGAAACTGAGGCATGGGGAGGGAAATGGAGGCACAGGGACGGAAACAAAGGCATGGGGAGGGAAACTGAGGCATGGGGAGGGAAACTGAGGCACGGGGAGGGAAATGGAGACATGGGGAGGGAAACGGAGGCATGGGGAGGGAAACGGAGGCACGGGGAGGGAAACGGAGGCACGGGGAGGGAAACGGAGGCACGGGGAGGGAAACGGAGGCACGGGGAGGGAGCACACATCCCAGAGTCCCTGTAGGAGCTGCTGACTAAGCCAGGATGATTTCCCCAACGCCAGACAGATGAGATCTTGCCCTCCTGCCACAGCTCCCTGCTGTGCCACCACTCTCCCTGGGGACAGCCAGAGCACCCGGGGAGGCGGGGGAGAGGGCAGGCAGGGAGCAGCCAGGACCCCACACGCACAGACTCACTTACTGCCACGGTCAGGTTTGGGTCACCGACTTCCAAAAGGCCGGAGCGGAGCAAGAAGGGTCAGGAGAAACCAAGGAGCAGGAAAAAGCAGAGCAGAGTGACAGGGAAAGAGAAAGCAGGGGGAGAGCAGGAAGAAAAGGCTGGCGGGTGCCAGGAGGCAGCGTTTCACCCTCAGCCTGGATGTGCCCAAACCTCAGCCCCGCTGCGGGGGGAACAAGGCAGCCTCTGTGCGGGGCCGGCAGGGAGCACGGAGCTGGGGGCAGGGGTGCGAGGCCCCCACCCCCCACAGACCAGGCCTTGTTCCCCCGGACAAAGGGGACGGCGCCCGCCCAGGGCACAGCAGGGAGCTGCCAGAGCCAGCGTGCCCACGGCCTGCCACAGGGCTGGGATGGGGGTGGGGGGTGGCTCTTCCCACACCAGGCTAGGATGGAGATCAAAGAATCATGGAATGGGTTGGATTGGAAGGGACCTAAATAATCATCCAGTTCCAATCCCCCTGCCATGGGCAGGGACACCTCCCACCAGCCCAGGTTGCTCAAGGTCTCATCCAGCCTGGTTCTGAAGACTTCCAGGCTTATGGAATGACTTTTCCTACACAGGAGTGGCATGCAGATGCAGGATGGCTTTACCCACAGAGGGCTGGGATAGGGATGCAGGAGATGCTGCATGGTATGGGATCTGGACCACAGCATCCTCAGGGTAAGAAGAAAGGCAAAGCACAGGACCCAAAGCAAATGCTGCCAGGGGCCCAGGCAGGAGCCAAAGCCCTGGGGTGTGCTCTGCAGCAGCACCAGCAGGCAGCCTTGCAGGAGTTTGCTGTTCAAACAGAAGGGGGAACTGCAGTCAAAGGGCCCACAGCAGATACAGTACAGGGGGCTCTGGTGAGGCATCTGACACACAGCGCCTGGCCATGTCCTAAGGGGGAAATTAAATCAAGCCAGCATGGGCAGAAACCCGATTACATGGATCAAGAGGCAGCTATTGAACAGCAAAGGGAAGGTAATTAATTAGACATGGTGGCCTGTCTGAAGGGGGATGGGAGAAGAGGAGCCCAGGACAGCTATCAGTTAGAGCTTTAGAGAATCATCCTGCTCAGAAAAGACCTTTAAGATCATCGAGTCCCACCATGAAGAGGGTTGTGACAAACAGCCTGAGAGGAGGGTGCCATTGAAGCATGTCAAGGTGTAACCACCCATGGTGTGACACCCACTCACCACCTCCAGTCCCACCAGCCCTGGCCCCACAGCCCTGTGGGACAGGGATGAAGGGAGGTGGAAGTGCTGCCTACTCCCCCGGGAAGCTCCTGAGGAGAGGAGAAGCCAAGAGTGAGGCTGGGGAAGGGTGGCCAGAGCTGGACCTGATAAAAAAGGGGGTGGGGAATTAGGTCAAGTTTAAAATAACCTCCTTGGTTCTGCTTGGCCTCTCCCCACCCCCCAAAATGCTGAGAGCTTCTGCTTTCACTCTGAGTCAGCCCCAGGGGGAAGGGGGCAGTGGTAAAGGACAGGGACCCAGCCAGCATCATGGTGCAAGCACCCTACGCTGGGGGGCACATCCCACTCTGGGGACACATCCTGCCACCCTGTGGTGCAGGGGGTCAGAAACAAAGCACATGGCAGAGTGGCTCTGCCTGGGATGGTTGCTATTCCTGGGAAGGTGAAGAGGCTTTGGCATCCTGGAAAAACCACATCTACAGCCCCTCCTGCTGAGCCAGAGCCATCCCCATGCCAGGGGCAACCCCAGCTTGGTCCCTGTCTGGAGGGGTCCCCAGCAATGGCCCATCCCAGTGCACAGCCAGCTGAGTGAGCAGCACAGCCAGCCAGGGCATGCCAGGGCATTGGGTTTCCCAGTGGGTGCTGCTAGGGCACCTGCTGGGGACATGTCCCCATCCCCCATCGGTCACAGAGGAGGGGAGGGAGGAAGGCAGTGGGAGGCCCAGAGTGGGCAATGGAGCAACAGAAGGAGATGGAGAGGGAGAAGAGGGCCTGAAGGTCAGAAAGGTAGTAGAGAGCAGGGAAAGGGTGGATGGCCCTGGCCCCTCTCCACCCCTTGACTCCAGCTGTGCTGTCTGGAGGGGACGCAGGGAGGCTTTCCCTGGAGCAGCCAGAGCCCAGGTGAGCCCTCAAGCCCCTGCCCATAGCACAGAGTGTGCTGCCCATCACCAAGAGCAGCCAGGGAGCTGGGCTGGCCCTGACCCCAGCTGCAACCCCCAGCTCCATGGGACAGACCAGCACAGCAGCCTTGGACCAGCTCATCAATACATGGAAAAGAGACCAACTTCCCAAGGGAATCCGACCCTGTGACCCTGCCCCTGCCTCCTTGGGGGGCAGCAAAAAGTGAATCCCACTTGGCTGCACCCTAAAGCCAGAGCAGCAATTCAAGTGAAAACCTCCCTGGGTGCTGGAGAGCCTGGATGGGCTCTATCAGCACTGGGGCACTGCCCAGGCATCAGCCATGCTCCACCACCACTGCTCGGACGTGTGGGGCTGGAGCCAGAGCCAGGGACTTAATCTCCCTTCAGAATATCTCTGCTGCTGTTTAGCAACAAGGTTATTTCTGGACCTTTCCTGCTCTTCCTCTGGGGGTGTGACTGCATCAAGAGCCCAACACACTTAGGGCAGCCCTTTGGGGGGGGGGGGGGGGGGGGCTCCAGCTGGAGGACTCCTGGGGGCACCTGGAGCTCCCCTGACCCTCACAGCGCTTTGCACAGTCCCAGGCTGTCCCCCACCCCCGTGGGAGCCTAGAGAGCAGTGCTGCCCCCGGAGTGCATCCAGCGACAGCCAGCGGGGCAGGGGCTGCTGCTCAGCAACCAGCGGCAGCTCCGGGAGTGACCTCGGCGGCTGCTGAGCAACGCAGGGGGCAGGCTGCGGCCGCAGCTGCTACAGGGAGCCAGCGTGGGGCACCCAGCGCCCCCCCAAGGGGACAGAACACCACCCACCTCCCAAGGGACACCCCCCACCCAGCGCCCCAAGGGACAGAACACCCACCCAGCACCCCCCCAAAGGGACAGAATACCCACGCTGCTGTCCCTGCACCCACGCAGCCCCCACCACCACAGCTCAGGCATCGCTGTGCCCAGGGGTGGGTTAGAAATAAAAGCTGCTGTGAGGCAGTTTCCAGATTTAGCTCTGGAGAAGTCCAGGGGGGATCACATTACCCTCCCTGGGTGGCCCACAAGGAAGCAGCACCCACAGTGCCCGCCCTGCCCAGGCCGTGTGGGCACACACATACACCTACAGCAAGTGCAAGCCAGCTGCTGCCCACCTCCTCCACAGCTGGAGGGGGAAGAAGGGAGCCAAGCCCTGCAGATGCAGCTGAGAAGCCCCAAACTCAGTGCACTGAGGAGCTGCTGGCCCAGCCCTGTCCCTGCCCTGTGCTCCTCTCCCAGTCGATCCTGGCCCTTTGTAAGTGGAAAAATCAATTGGCAGCTTCGGCCGGGAGAGGGCACCCCCGGGGGAGGAGGGGAGCTGGGCTGGGGGCCATGCTGCCCACCCCCCTCCCCAGCCCTCCCTACCCCAGCTCTGGGCTGCTTCGTTGATAACCAAGAGGGCAGCGAAAAGGAAAAGGAGAAGAAAAAAGTGAGACGAGCTCTGCCTCTTCCTCCCCACAGCAGGCACCAACCAAGCACCAACCAAGCCTTCCTTCCTCGTTTTCAAACGCCAGGGGTGGGGGGCACAGATGTGAGGGGGGCTGAGTGAGGGAGCCTGGTGCACCCCAAACCCCAGAACCCACCCCAGAACCCACCAGCACTGCAGGGCAGGCAGGGGCTGGCTGGCTGGCTGCAGGAAGCCAGGAGTCCAGAGGTGTTTGCTCTGACAACACCAAACTGCCACCCACCAGGCACCCACAAAGCCAGCCCAGGGGTGCCCACAGCCCGGGGATGGGCTCTGCTGCCATCCCACCGTGTATGGGGTTACCTGGGGGTGGGATGGCAGGGCTGGGGGGGACCTCTGGGTCACAGCTCCTCCATGCTCCACACTGGGGCCAGTCCAGCTCTGTGTTTCCTCCTTCCCAGCAGCCTGTTCTTAGGCAGCAGCAGCCACGCAGGGGAAGTGGCACAAAGCCTCCAGACCTGCTGGGGTTTTCTTGCTGCAGCACAGCAGTCAGTGACTGAGCCAAGAAAAAGCATGGCACAGAGAGCTGCAGCCATCAGTGCCAGGCTCTGAGGTGCCCAGGCTGGCTCTGACCTATCACAAACCCTTGGGAGTTGCAGTGGCATCCCTGCCTGCAGTGGCATCCCTGCCAGTGAGTACCCAGAGGGGCAAAAGCCATCTCTTGGCACTCCAGAGGATGTGGCACACAGTGCTCCCTCACCCTCTATGTGCCCAGAGTGAATGCAGAGTGAGCTCCAGCATGGCACAAACAGGGCCTGGCGCCCTACTGGGCAGCTCATGGGGTCCCTCCAACACCCACAGGTGGTCCCCATCACGATGGCAATGCCAATGGCAGCAGGCACCAGCCAGGATGGCAATGGCAAAGCCAGAAGATGACAGAGACTTCTATGTGATGCCCCACACAGATGGCACTGTGCTAGGGACCCCTCCACATCCCCACTGTGCAAAGCTGCTCTGCACCACGTCCCCTTTGCACCCATGCTGGGTGTGCCAGTGTCTCATGAGGGCACTGTGGCACCTTCCTGAGCAGATCAAGCTCTCTGGGACCAGGTCAGTGAGCTGCTGCTGTGCCACCCTGCCAGCAGCACAAGCTGGCACCCAT